>NW_024583079.1:83730-119870 GCF_018398535.1 Haplochromis burtoni | reverse complement strand
GGAGGAGAAAAAAATGGTCAGCAACATAATAAATGGCAAATAGCAGGGTCAGAATGATTGTATGGGAGGTCTGCTCCCAGTCTTAACTTGCATTTATGGTTCTGACATCCCATGGATAGAAGCTGTTCTTTAGTCTATTGGTTTCACACCTGATGGAACTGAACCTTTTTCCAGAGGGCAGGATGTTGAATAGATGGTGGCTTGGATGAGATGTCTTTATATTGCCCTGCTCTAGAGAGACATCTTGAGCTGGCAATTAAGTCCAGGGTGGGAGTGGACAGCCGATCACCTTCTCTGCAGTTCTGATGACCCTCTGTAGTCTCTTCTTGTCAGCTGTTGTGCAACCAGCGTTACCACACAGGGATGGCGTGCACCAGCACACTCTCGATAGTGGCACGGTAGAAGGACACTAGTAGGTCAGTCTGCAGCCTGTTCATCTAGAACCCTCAAGAAATGGAGGCTCTGCTGGGATTTCATCACCAAGGCTGATGTGTTTGTACTTCAGGATAGGTCCTCAGAAATGTGGGTACAGGAGGAACTTAAAGGAGGACACCCGCTCCACAAAGTTGCCTTATATAGAGGGGGGAGAGGGATCAGTTTTTGTCTTGTGCAAGTCTAAGACCACTTCCTTGGTTTTCCTGGTGTTGAGGGTCAGGTTATTGTGGTCACACCATTCTGTCAGACATTGGATATCATCTATGTAAGCGGTGTCATCATCGTTGGTGATGAGTGCTGTCTGCAAATCTGATGATGCGTGGGGGTGCAGTCGCTGGTGTAGATGCAGCATAAGAGAGAACTCGGCACACATGCCTGCGGTGAGCCAGTGCTGAGTGACAGGGAGGATGATCTCCGGTTGCCAACCTTGACAGATTATGATCGGTCTGTAAGAAAGTTTTTGATCCATCCACATGTAGCGGGGTAAGAAGTCCAGGTTTACCAGCTTGGCTATAAGGATGTCTGGGATGATGGTTTTAAAAGCCAAGCTGAAATCAATGAAGAGCATCCTTACTGAAGTCCCAGGATTCTCCAGGTGATGCAGAGCAGAGTGGAGGGCAGTGGAAATTGCATCCTGCCTTATAGGCAAACTGGTGGGGGTCAAAGCTGGGTGGGTATCTCTCGAGGTGTAACGATGCACTGAGAACTTCCACTGTCCAACAGTTCCCACAGATTAGCAAAAAACTGAAAAGTTTTAAAGAAATGTGTTCAGAGTTCAAGCTGGGATTTCAGCAAATGTTAGCAAAGAGACTACCATCAATCAGAGGAGGAGGAGAAGAGGAGGCTGAACTCGCTGAGATCCTGAAGAAGAGACATTCTTCACCTTTCAACAGCAAAAACCTGACTGAGTGGATGGACTGTAAAGAGAGAGAAATCAGTATCTTAAAGTCTTTCACCAACATGATGAAAAACACCAAGACTGTCCCATCTCAGAATAATCTACATGAGGAACTTCTCAGTGCAGAGCATGGCCTGTGTTTTGTTTTCACCTCACTGGGGAAGGATGAACCGTACCTCTCAGCTTTATCAGACTACCTGAAAGAAACAACCAAAACAGACGTTCACGTTTATCATACTTACAATGTAGAGAAGGAACAATGGTACCTTTCAAAAGAAGTAGCAGATGAAATGAGGAAGAAAGCAAAACTCTTCAGTGATTTTGCAGAGGCCAACAAGGAAAACAAGAAGATTAAGTTCCTGACAGTGGGGTTAACTAATGAAACTCAGGAAGGTTCCAGCATCTACCTTTATGAAGGTGGATTTGCTGTCAGTGAGAACTTTGAGCCTCCTTCAAAGCCTGAAACTGTGACTGTAGCTGACATAAACCACAACAGTGTGACACTGAAGATTTCTCCACCCAGATTTGGAGCAGAGAACATCACCTCCTACTCTGTTGAGCACTGTGTCAGTGGAGAGGATGGATGGCAGCAGAAGACAGAAGCAAAGGCTGAAGAAGTCACAGTGAGAGATCTGAAGCCAAACACAGAGTATGTGTTCAGATGCAGAGCAGTGACCTCAGCAGGTGTCGGACCAGCTAATGTAATCAGTGATGCCATTAAAACTTTACCCTGCAGCCCTCCTGGAAAACCTCAAGCTCAGCCATATTCAAGTGAGATATCAGTTAGCTGGGAGAAGCCTGCTGAGCTTGGAGAGGATGTCCAGATATTGAGTTACATAGTGGAATATGCAAAAACAGATAGCAGCTCAACAATAAATGACCTCGAGTGGACTCAAACAATTTCAGGAGGTGAGAAGGCCATCATTTCAGGGCTTCAGTCAGAGACACAATATGCAGTCAGGGTCAGATGTGACTGTGGTGTAGATGGAAGAAGCAAGGAAAGCATCATTGTTAATGTCTGCACAACAAAGTGTGAATTTGCACGTCTGGCTGAGTACCTAAAACATATCAGCAAGAAAACAAACTCAAAGCTGCCCTCAGTTTACAAACTGCCCCTGGAAGAAGAAGATATGGACATAGATGGATTTCGGAGGTATATCTTTGGCAAAGAAAGCATGAGGCAGAATCGCACAATAATGCTTCTTGGAGCAACAGGATCAGGAAAGTCTACTCTCATCAATGGAATGATCAACTACATTGTTGGTGTAGAGTGGAACGACGGTTTCAGATTTAAGTTAGTTGATGAGGATCCAACCAGTTCACAAGCTCACAGTCAGACATCTGAAGTCACTGTGTATGAAATCCACCACCAGGAAGGCTTTAAAATCCCGTTCTCCATGACCATTGTGGACACTCCAGGTTTTGGAGATACAAGAGGAGTAGCAAGAGACAAGGAGATCACAGAGCAAATCCGCAGGCTTTTCACCTCTCCTAATGGAGTCAGTGAGATTGATGCAGTGTGTTTTGTTACTCAGGCCTCTCTTGCACGACTAACAGCAACACAGAGATATGTGTTTGACTCGGTGCTCTCCATTTTTGGCAAAGATGTGGCAGAGAACATTGAAATGCTGGTGACTTTTGCTGATGGCAAAGAACCACCAGTTCTTGAGGCAATAACCGTTTCTGCAGTCCCGTGTCCAAAAAATGAGTTAGGCCTTCCGGTTCACTTCAAGTTCAATAACTCAGCATTATTTGCAGACAACAGACGCAACAGAGACTGTGAAGAGGATTTTGATGAAGATGATGCCAGCTTTGATGAAATGTTTTGGAAGATGGGAGCCAAGAGTATGGAGAAGTTCTTCACTGCTTTGGGTAAAATGGAAACCAAAAGCTTGCTGATGACCAAAGAAGTCTTAAAGGAGCGCAAACAGCTTGAAACAGCCATCGAAGGTTTGCAGCCACAAGTTAGAACTGGATTAGCAAAGCTTGAAGAAATTAAGACAACCAAAGAAAAGATCAAAGAATATGAAGCAGTCATAACTTCAAATGAAAACTTTGAGATTGAGGTGGATGTTATTAAACCAGTCCAAAAACCAATCACAGAGAAAGGAGCATTCATCACCAACTGCCAGAAATGTTCAATAACATGTCACTACCCATGTGCAATAGCACAAGATAGTGAGAAACGTGGCTGTGCATCAATGGATATGAACGGGATGTGCACTGTCTGTCCTGGAAAATGCATTTGGAGTGTGCATTTCAATCAGAAATACAGCTGGGAGTATGTTCAAGTGAAAGAGAAGCAGACAGTGCAAGAGCTGAAACGCAAGTATGAAACAGCTAATAAAGAAAAGATGACTGTTCAGGAACTGATTGAGAGGCAGGAAGAGGAGATTGTTCACCTTCAGGACACGGTGGTGTCCCTCATAGATCAGTCAGCTCAGTGTATAACTCGACTGCAAGAGATCAGCCTGAGGCCAAACCCTCTGACCACCCCAGAGTACATTGACATGATGATTGAGGGAGAAAGATCAGAGGCCAAAGAGGGTTACCAGGCTCGAATCAAATCTTTGGAGGCAATGAAGGAGAGGGCAAATCTTATCTCCAAGGTAACGCGACGAGACAAACTTTCAAAAACGGAGGAGGAATTATCCGAGGAAAGAAAGGAGAAGACGGAAAAGAAAGGCTTCTTTAAGAAATTTCTAAATCACATTGGATTGTCAGGTTAATCTTACGAAGGTCTACAGATATGTTGGAGGTGTTATGAGGATTAAACAATTTAAAGCAGCTTTATAAAACCTGCTAAGCATGTAAAATAAAAAGAGGCCAAGCTAGAGTTCATGCTAAAACTATAGTTTACAATGCTGAATAAACTTTCTCTTCAAGTTGTTATCTGTTTCATTGTAATCTCCCAACAATCATTAAATTAAACCAGAATCTATTAGCAGATTGTTTCTTGTCTATGTGGAAAATTTTCTTTTTAACATGTTTAATGATCTCTGACAGCTGGACCACTGCTGCCAGATGTTTTTTATTTTTATTATTAAAAAAAAAAACAGTAGAATAACTTTTTGTCTTAATTACAGGTCATTCCTGTTTTGGTAGCTTGATGTATTTAAGATCACCATGGTAACAGATGTCGAAATAACTGCTGTTAATAGTCCATCATTTAACAGTTGTAGTTTAATGCAGTGTCTGTAACTCTCAGCCTGTTGACACTACAGCTTGTTTTTTCTTGTGATTCATTCCTTTTGTTTTTTGTTCCAATGTGATTTGGAAAAACGTGTCTAAAAATGCTCGTTAAATAATCACATTTACATTTGAATGTTAGGATGTCTGAGGTGTGACATTAAATGATTATCCTGGATTCTTTCTGTTTCAAGCTCTTTATTAATTTCTCTGTTTTAGCTTCACTTGGACTGAATTAATGAACTGTAGGTGATGTGACTGTCATTGAATATGAAGTACTTTTCTTTGCATATTTATCATTATTTTTATTATTATTAGATCTAATGTAGACCATGACATACTTTAACAATGATTATCAGTACATAACTGGAACAAAACATCCACACAAAGTCTTTGTTTTGAAACTGCGCGAGCATTGACAGAGCTGATTATGACGTAGCTGCCATAGAAAATGACTGATTATTAAACCAGCTGCTCTTGCAGCTCTACGGGAGCTTCAGTCCTCCAATAGTGATGTAAACCAATGCTGGAATAAGGAAGTGATGCTACCTGAGTCTCTGTAACAAGTTTAAAGAAACCAAACACACCTGCATAGATTGTGTAGAAAAATAAATAAAATGTTGTCATTAAATTCTGTTCAGGTGAAGTTTATTACACATCAGTTTCACACAGACTGGAAACTAGCTGGGCCATTTTCTGATAATTGAGGTGCATCTGAAAGTGTGTCTGCTGGTTTTAGTTAAAACTGGTTAAATTCCAGGTTTTTTTCATCGTTTTTAAGGCATAAATTCTTTATGTGAAGGTGCTAATAGTTTTAGATGTTTACTGTTTTAACTGTGTTAATATTGTTATACAATATATTGTTATAATACAGACCATCTGTAATCTTCACCCACACAGAGAAAGTGCATGTCTTCAAAATGACTGGGGATGAGAATCTGTTCCAGTAGTTAATTTCCTTGGAATGTGGAATCATTTATTGCCTACTGATTCCTCTTATTGGTTCCACCTGCTACAACCAGCTGATTTCAGTTCATGTGCAGAGACACAACAGTAATGTGCAGAAGGAATATGGACCTTACTTACTTTTTATTGCACATCCTGCTAACACAACTTCGGCTATTTGTAAGGACCTGCGCAGACAGCATGCTAACATAAAGCTAGCCAAGTGTTCTGTGTTCTGTATTCCCAGAGGAAATAAACTAGACTGAATGTCATGTCTTTGAATTAATTTCTGCTTAGCAATGGTAGTGACTCTCAAAGCAGCGCCGATAAGAAGCCAATGAAAATCGATAAGAGAATCAATGAGAAATTAAATTTATGTGTTATTCATAATCAAATCAGCCACTAAATTCTTATCAGTTCCCATCTTTACTAGGGACCAAAATGTTTCATGTTATTTTATAGTTATTAGTGCTGTCAGCGTTAATCTCGTTAAAATGACGTTAACGGCATAACCACATTGATGCGCATCAACGCCGTCCAGCCCCACGCGCAGGGCGATCCACGCTAACTCGCTGACGGAGATTTGGCGCGTTAAAACAGTTACGGCGTTAACTTCATTTTAACAAGATTAACGCTGACAGCGCTAATAGTTGTAAATGTTATAACTAAAAAAAACAGTTATTTGTTCCATATCAGTTCAAAAACGAACGTGATTTTTATAACGTTCAAATGTGACCTCAATCGAAAGATTAACAACTAAAATCAATCCAAAGCAGACGCACAGAGCAGCAGGTGGTGTGAAGTGTGAAGTTTATTGGTGTTCAGGAATGTCAGAGCACAGCGAGTCGACATCAAAGCTGCCTGAAGGGCTCTGCGGTCGGCGACAGGGGAGGACAAAATAACAGGTTGAAACAGCTCTGCAGAACCATAAATATACATCTGTTTAATCACCAGTAACTGAGGATAGAGTGCAGACAAGCTCCAGGAGGTTTTGAGGTGTGAGCTGGTTGTTTCTCAGTGATTTTACTTTGTGTTACCACAAACAGAAAAAAAACTTTGTTTAAATAAAATACAGAAAACAAGTAAAAATGATGATTTCACAGGCCAAACATGGAAGAGCATGAAATCTGAACGAAACCGTCACCGCAGAGCTGTTTGTCCTTTCTGTGTGATTTTATCCACCTTTCATGAACAGAAGCATTAAACACACAAACTTTTCGGTTTCCGTACTTTTCCCCACAAATTAAAAACCACTTCTTTTTTATTTTTAAACACGTGTTGTATGATCCTCGATCTTCACAATCAACATCACAGGAAGTCAAATGAACTGCATACTTTTGAAGTACTACACACATAATGGTCCACATGTAACGAGCACAGTGAGAGTCTGAACTTTTTCTTTGAGGTGATTTTTCTTCTTTTAAGAGGAAAACGTGATTTGACCTAAACCTCAGAGCAGCGTCTGAAAAACGAACCGCGAACCTTTAAAACAAGATGCTTCGAAACGAGTCCACGTTCAGCCGGAATATTTGTTTTACGTTGAGCTGCCACATTAACTCTTAACAATCAAGTAAATGTAAAAAGCAGAACTTTAAATTAAAAACGCAGACTGCTCAGTTTCCCCTTTTTGATTGTAATCATCTCCTTTCAGTTTTTCATGAATCGACTGTTTCGATGACAGGAACAAACTCAGTGTAACGGTTACTTGTTGGCAAATATTTAAATTTAAAGATTAATTAAACCCACAGGATTTAAAATTAACTGACAGATTTCAAACTGCGGCTTCAGACACTGGCTGATGACCTGAGTGAGAGGAAGACACTGAAGCAACGTGAACGTCACTCTCACTTTCAGCCTGTGACGAAGAAATCTGTCCAGAGCGTCGCAGAGAAACGGAAAAACAGTTAGAGGATAACACTGTAACACTGATCGGGCTCACTCAGCTGCAGAAGAAGAAAAACAGACACAAAAGCAGCAAAAGCAGAATAAAACAGGTTCCTCAGAAGAGCTCCGGGCGGCTGAACGCAACAGTTTCTCCTTCATGAATTCTTCATAAATATGAAACGATAACTGGTGACAGGCGATCCTGGAAGGACTCCAGGTGTTTCCCACGTGTGGTGGTCGTGCACGTTTGTTGACAAAGACAAAAACAGCTACAAGTTTAACACAAAGAAAAAACTTAAAAAAATATTTCTGAACCCTTTTTAAACAACTGACCTCCAGCCGGCCGAGGTCGGCGCCTCAGCGGCTCTGGCAGACGACTCAGTTCAGCTGCTGCTTTCCTGCTTCACAAGTAAAAACTAACTCAAGGCGTCTATCAACAACAATTAAAAAAAACACTACAACTCTGATGGCGGTACTGGAATGCCCGTGAAGCTCAGGACTGCCTCTCAGTATCCCAGGTCCAGCTGGATTTTGTGCTCAAAAATGGCGATTAGCAGCATTATGCAGAAGCCCAGCAGGATGCCGGCGTTCTGGAGGAGGAAGAAGCCCCAGTGGCTGAAGCCGTGGTCGCCGGCGTCATTGTGCAGCATCTCGGGGACCTGAAAGAAGAAAACTGTCTCAGGCTCACAGACCCTCTGCAGAAAACAGGAACTTTTCCCATGAAGGAGGAGGAGACGTTAGTTTAAATGAACGGACAATGCACCGCACATCTGCTGCAGTACCCGGTTACACCACTAGGCGGTAAAAAAATTGAATAAGCTTTTCTAGAGTGTAGAGCAGGGCGACAGCCACGAGAGGGCGCCTTTGTTCAGGAGAAAGAAGCTCTGCTGTGTTTTCCAGCACTAAACCCTCCTGCAGCTGTTTTTCAGACGTACAGACATTTATATGACGGGATTTTTACGATTTATGAGATGCCAATAAAATGATGGCAGTATCTTCATCTCAGGCTGAACTCTGCATTTAGTGTCAAGCAAAAGGAACATTTTTTATGTGGAATATTCATTTAAATTTCACAGCATTAAAAGTGAACCTCTCGCTCTGTGGATCAGGATGTGAGAGTGGATGCTCCCTTTTGATTGGCTGGAGGGTAATGCTCACTTACCATGTCCACCAGGGCCACGTACATGAAGAGCCCGGCTGTGAGGGCGAATATCCACGTGGAGATGTTCTCGGCGTAGTGTCCAATCAAAATCCCGGTGATCATGCCCAGGTAGGCCATCATGGCCGACAGCACGTTGTAAAGAATGGCCTGACGCACCGTCATGCCGGCCTTCAGGAGCACCGCAAAGTCACCTGAGAATCGGAGAAGACTGTTACTCACTACGACTGCTGCACCCGCATGATGGATGTGGATAAAACCTCTAAGCGTGAACTAAATTAAGGATCAGACTGTGTCCAAGGACAGGATAACTAATAAATCAAACTAACATCAGAGAAACACATCAAGAGCAGGACTGTGCACAAAGACAGACGTGCTGCACAGCTCGCTCTGAGCTGGTGTTGGTTGGTTCAGCCTTGCAGCCACTGCACTGTTTCTCTTTGCCTTCATGCATTAAAGATCGTGCAGTTTGTGGTGTATTTTCAGGTGGTTGAGTAAGTGAGCTGCGTTGCGTCTGCAGAAAGGAACGAGCTCTTCAGCTTCTGCTGTTCCACACATTTAAACCTTGTCTGTCTCTTACTGTGATGTTACTGCTTCAAAACGACTGCACAACGCAGGAATCAGCTGCGACCAACATGCAGGCAGTGAATTAAGTGCCTGATTTTTGATTTTGATTTCATAACAAAATAAACACGCTGTGACCTCCCAGTGAAAGGTTTCCATATTTAAATGAACAGATGTTTAAAAGTCTGAAAGAAGGCTTTTTTCACTCTTTCAAAGCCAATATCTCTTTATTCCACTGCAACAATAAAGTGCTTTATGTAGGTAAGACTGAGGCTTACAGAGAAAATGTTCCACTGAGATAAGATGAAAAAGTCTCACCCAGCTCATGAGGCAGCTCGTGGCAGAAAACAGCCACAGACGTGCTGAGACCGCTGGACAGACCCTCAGTGAACGCAGCGCCTGCAAACAGATAAACATTAGAAACCAGCAGCAGCAAGAGGCAAACATCAGCATGAAAATGCACACCTTCATGTCACTGTTTACCGTGGCTGAGGGTGAATCCTCCTGACGTTTAACTTTAATCACCAGTTTGTTCTAACATTACTAACTCTGCCGTCAGTGGTCAAGTATGTTAAATATGCTGTGCACCAACTTTCTAACCTACTCTGTGAAGATGATTTCTGTGCTCAGAACTGACGCTTCATCCCGTGACTCTCTCATGTTTCTACTTTCTCCACTCCCATCAGTTTCAAACTGTCTCGCTTCCAGACTTCAAACTGTTGAGAAGTTTAAACCCACTAATTACGACATCTGTCCCTGCAGAGTCTTCAGAGACTTTTGGACCAACGCCACAATCTTTCATCCGAAGTTCTTAATCTTTGTTGAGATTCTTCAGTCTGGTTTGAAATGACATCACAGCTCTGCATCTTTTGAGTATTGCTGATGTGAGTCATTCATTGTACGACTTGTGAATCGTGAAACGTTGATTTCCTGTCTTTTGGTATCCGTGGTAACACGCCGAGTATGTTCAGCTCATATCTGACTAACAGCTTGTTTTCCATCAGCTTTCTGAAGCAGCTTCTTCGATCTGCGGCGTTCCACAGGGATCCATTTTAGGCCCCGCCCTATTGGGTCCATATTGTATTGCCTATCACTGCAGACCACGCCCACTCACACCTGCCTCAGGTGTAATCAGACACTGACTGGTTCCTTAAGCTGAGGTTCAAGAGTTTCATCCCCATCAGTGACAACAAAACCACATATTTAGTTTTTAACACCCTCACAAATATAACTTCATCTCTCTCCTGCAGACAAACATCCAACTGATGACTTGTTGAATGGTCACTTCCTGTGGTGACATGACAAACTCTCAGCACCATGTTTATTCATGTCAAACCAACCCTGCTGGGCTCTGATTGGTTAGAAACTGGTGTGTTTGCTGTTAAACGAGTTCAAGACAAAAAACTGAAGCTAAAGAGGAAGTGACATCACGGGTTGGGACCCTTCTACTCACCGATAGCGAGGCCGTCGCTGAAGTTGTGCAGTCCATCTCCCATGATGACCATCCAGGCCAGCGTGGCCACTCCGGCCTCCTGGAAGTGCTGCTCCGAGTAGGAGTGGGAGTGGCTGTGCGGGTGGTGGTTCTGAGAGTGGTGGTGGTGCAGGATGTGATGGTAGTCGTGGTGGTGGTGGTGCCTGCTGTCCGTCTGGCCAACCGTGTCATGGAAGTGGGAGTGGCATTTGTTCTCGCAGTCCTCGTCGGTGTAGTTAGCGGCGCTCCCCGACGCTCGCCCGTAAGCCTGCGGCGAAACGACGGACACCTGCGGCGCCAGCATCACCTGCTCCTCCTCCGCCACGTTGCTGCCGTGCAGGCTGCTCGAGTGGTCGCCAAACGTGCTGGCGCCGTTAGTCTCCACATCTGGAGACACAATATGGAGATCTGGTCAGGTTAGGCCGGGAGGTCGACCTCCGCCTGCGCCGTTTCAGAGGTCAGAGCTCTGTTCTCTATGGTGGAGCGACCTGCAGCTCTTAAAGCCTTCACGCCAAACGTGACATCACAGTTGTTAACATGCACCAAGCTGACACAAGCCTCCATACAGAAACATCTCAGCTCGAGTGACGCTCGGCTTCACTTTGAGTTGTTGAACAAAACACGAAATAATTCACCTTCACTCGGCTTCACGCTGTTCTCCTCCAGCGCCGGCTGTTTCTCTGGATCCGCGTTCTCGTTCTGATCACACTTCTTCTGGATCTGCGTGGAGTTCGTACAAACTCATCAACATCAACATGAAAGGACCAGTTTACAGTTTTCTGACAGCAGCACGAAGGTTTGTAGGTCAGAATATTTACAATTACCATGAATGCTTAAACGCCTTCATTTTACCTCCAAGTCAGACACCAACTTCTCAACAAAAAAACCCATGAGATGAGAAATAAATAGTTCCTTTAAGAGTGAACAATCAGAACAGAAAATCAACATGTTACAAAGACTTATTGTTCAACTTTGTAGCTGCTGTGTGCAAAGTGTCCCAATTAACTCTCTCTGCACAGAGAAGGAAAGCTGATGCTAAAGCAGACCGTTCGTGTCCGACTGCATCGTTGCAAAGAGTAAACAGAGGATGCATCGATTTTTCATGACGTTTGAAAAAATACAAAACTGCAAAGTCATGTTGAAACCAAACGCCGGCGGCGATCTGCAGCCACGCAGGGGAGGCGGACTTCAGAAACTCCCTCAGCTGAAAAAAGGCGACGACAGCAAAATATGTTCCTCAGAGCCAAACCTCAAAGTGTTTGAGCTGAGTCGGGGATTTTTGTGAGAAACTGAAATTTTGAGGTGTTTGTGTTCATCCAATTTCATGGCAGAAGGCTGCGCCGCACACTGCATGTAAACTATGTGATCAAAGAGCTTTTTTAATGAAATCTCCCACACGTCTGTGAAGCCGTCTCAAAGAGCTGTGCAAAGCCCCGAAGAAAGATCCTGAACTTTGACATCAGGATGTTTGGACAAACAGGCCGTCGTGAGCCGTCTGTGTGGAGGTCTGCCTGTAAGACTGTGACTGTACGATGCTCTGTTCTGACCTTTGGTTATTAACTGAGGGCTTTAAAGTAACTAAATTCTAAGTAAGAGCGGGCTGCATGATGCGACTCAGGTCTCAGTGTGTTAAACGTCATTCTGACTGTTAGAGAAACTCGCCGTCTCTGACCTTCTGTTTCTTGTCCTTGTACATCTTTCCAAGCGTCAGGAAGTGCTCGATGAGAAACATGAAGTAGACGCCACTCAGAGCCGTCAGGCCCTTCCACACCGCGTCCAGGTTCTCCTCGTGCTCGTGGTGGTGTCCCGTCATCACTGCATCGTCGTGGTGATGGTGTCCCGTCATCGCTGCATCGTCGTGGTGGTGATGGTGGCCTCCCTGAGACTGATCACACAGCGTTAGCTTACCATAAATATGTGACACAGGGGGAGCAGCAAGAACTAAATAATTAGACTGAAAGTATCTCATGTATGTTTACACATCGACTGATGATGATGATGATGAAGCTCTTTATTATCAGAACAAAAGCAAACAGAAAAACTGTCACAAATCTCTGTAAACGGTTACAAAATGTTCTTTATCTGACTGTTCTTAAAAAAGTAATTAAAGTTGTGCTTGTTGTGATCTTTGAATGCATATGATGTCACACACACATGACACACACACACACGTGACATATGATCCTCATTTATAATGTGTGGAGTCTGCGTGTGTCTATGAATGTGTAAACACGTTGCAATGGCCGCTTCCCTTTTGTCCACATCGCTCTTGAACAAGACGTTTACAGTCTCAGTGAGTTTTAGCTGGAAAAATGAAGACTATGATAAAATAAGAGAATAATTAGAGGCTGATCAATCAGCCGGCTGCTGATTAGAATCAGAGACGTGATCTACCTGATAGATCAGGTTTGGTTTTAGAGCTCGACAAAGAGTCAAATTTGATAAAAAAAGGATTCGAACACTCGCTTCACCTCACGGCTGCAGTAGATTTACAAACGTGCAGCTAAGCAGCCTCTGTCTGCTGGCTCGCTCGCCGCTGCGTTCAACAGCTGAAGTCATTGATCACTTTAACTTGAGAGCATGAACGTCACGTGTTGTAAGACTTCCTGTGAGTCAGGTGATCGCGCTCTGCAGGGACTCACGTGAGGGATGAGGTGCAGGAAGGCGTCGCCGCTCAGCGTGCCCACGGCCAGCGCCACCAGGAAGCTGAGGAGGAACTTGAAGAAAACTTTGTTCATGAGCGGGATGAGGACGACGCCGAGCAGAGACAGCAGGCTGATGATGGTGATGGAGAGGAACCCGCCGACCCACGCTGCAACACAAACACAAGCTTCAGGAAGATCAAAACGCTGCTGACAGTAAAGACCGCACCGTCTCTGCTTCCAGAACACGACGCTGTGGTTCTTCAACTTCAGGCACAAACTCAGTGCCGACCCAGAGCGATCCCCGAGTCATGACCTGGTTTCACTCTGCTGCAGCAGCACAGAGGCGGCCCTCGAGCAGTCGCAGTCTGAAGTGTCCTCACTCTATTTGTGTTATCTTTGATCATTTATGCGTTCTTTCCCTGATGAACTCTACAGGTCGTCCACGTCCAGCAGCTCAGTAACTGCAGACCGCTGGACGGACACGTTCACAGGGCCACAAATTCCACTTCAAAGATGCTCTCACCTGACACGAGTCTGCAAACGGAGCTGCTCGATGAATAATCAGTTTTAGTTTGATTCATCTGCAGCGTCTGACACCAGCGCTGTCAGATCATTTTCATCACACTATCGGACATTTCACAATTACATTTACAGACTACATGTCGTCATCCATCCTTCTTACGATTACTACACTGTTGACACACAGCTGTGACTTCCTGAATACATCAGCAGCTGCTCTGACCTCAGTAAACGCTTCACAACTTCCACTAACTGGATGTTTTAATGTTCAAGCTCAGTCTCAGTGTTTGTACAGTGAGCTCGGTCATTACACGGCCTCCTCGCAGCAGCATCAAACCTCCTGCTAAGAACCTCCAGAGTTGTTTTTCACCAGGGTTCAGATTTGACACCCAGTCTTGTTTCTTTTACTGTCAGCTGATAACTTAAAAACATGCCTCAGTCTCCTCAGACCGACTTCGTATCGACATATACAGTTTAGTTTATACATGAGCTTGAATGTGTTTGCATTTTAGAATATGTCCAGTTCTTTATGTTCATATCCAAACTTTATGACTGCATTTTAAAAAGTGTGATACAAATACCATGTTTACATTTCATATTAGCAGAAATATTATTAATAATAATATTTATTTATTATATTTATTATTATTAATACTATTTCTGAGATTAACTTTCCTCCCACACTGAGGAGGATTAGGTGGTGCGGACGGCTCACATTAAACGTACCCGTGGTGATGTTTCTGCTGTTCTCCCCGCCCATGTGCTCACTGTGGTCGTGGTCTGAGTGGTTGTGGTCTCCATGGTGACCGTGAGCATGCTTGTGATGCTTGTGCTCTAAAAACAGGAAGAAGGAAAGATGAAATTCAGAAGTTATTACTTCATTCTTACAAATTCAAAGAGCCGTAAGGCTGAGGTCAGAGGACGGGACACTGTGACAGAGTGTAACTGGTTTAAACTGGTTCACCACATTAAACACCACAGGCTAACACTCAACACAAACACACTGATGATGATGATGATGATGATGATGATGATGATGATGATGATGATGATGATGATGATGATGATGATAAGCAAACAGTTCATCAAAAAATACAAAATGCTCCTGATTCTCAGTCGCTGGCAACATTTCCCAAACACTCAGATCTGTTTTTTCCAGCCATCAAATCAAATATCAGGATCAAAATATCCAGATCACAGCAATCAGACCACAAAGTCAGAGTCTGACAGCAGTAATCAGCTGCAGTCCTGCCTGAGGGGTTTAAACCTGGTGGGAACTTTCCTCAGATGTTCGAAGGCCTGGAGACAGACGGAGCTGCACTGGGAGCAAAACTATGTTAATTTGAATCCAAATGTTTGGTGATAAAACAAAGACCGTCCTGCATTCAGTGTTCCTTCTTTTCTTTCCTTCCTGCCAGCCGTTCACTTCACATTTAGTTATTATTTCCAGTTAACTCATCGCTACCCTTTACCCTTGGAGTCACAATAGAGGCCCACCGCCTGACCACCTGTCCTCCTCCACCTCGTTTTTATTTGGTTTCATTTGAATTATAGTGACGGTTAAAGAAACTGCCTGTAAAGGGTCCCGTGTTGAAGTTCAGTAACAGCACGTTTCTTAAAGAATAACTGTAAAATAATCGAGTTACCAAAATGATTCTGATTGGTGACGTGACTGAGCAGCCTGTTGATTCCAGGACAGAGTCGGCGCTCTCCGGAGTCAAACAGACGCGTTCACCGTCACACTCGGAGCGAGCGAGTCATGCAACAGGAATGTGATTTTACCAGAAGATCCAACAAAGTGCCGCAAACGCTGAGCCAGGTTCACCGTTCAGCCCAACAGCTTCAAACAAAGAGCAGCTAGAGTCTGCTTAAAGAAGACGTCAGTCATTCGATTTTACAGCAGAGGCAAGAAAATCTCGACTCAACAAAAAATAAAATGCTTGTTTTTCTTGTTCTGCTTTCTTATTATTTCTCTGGTATGAAACACCGAAGTGATGATCAGTCAGCGGCTGCACACATTTTCCCGGAGATACTGATGAGGAGTTTTGGTCCCACCTCTCGCCCCGTGTGCCGAGGCGTCTCCGTGCAGCACGCACGCTCCTCCATCGATCTGGTTGAGGAGGGCGGGGCAAAGAAAGCTGAAGTCTCTGAGCGTGACGCCGGCCTCCTGAGACATCCCGTGTGAGGAGAGGATGAAGGAGGCGTTCAGACACTAGAGGGGGAAAAATTAAAACAACAACACTGAGTAAAGACAGATTTAAAGAGACGAAGACCACAGAGGTGCACGCAGGTTGCAAAGCGGCTTGCAGATACAGAAGAAACAGATTAAAGCAGTTTAAAGAAAACACCTGATAAGAGACTTGATTTATCACGTGTACGAGTACAAACATCTCGGCTGACATCAGCTGATTTGCTGACTGAGCCAGAAACCAGTATCGTACCTCTGAACCGTTCTGGCTGCGGCCGTGGGGACGATCCTGATCGCGGTCATGCTCGCTGTCGCCGCTTGCGGTTGCTTGTGTCTGGCTCTCAGTGACGGCGATCCTGGTCGTTTGTTCCCCTGACGGTCGCCCCTGGCTTCCATCTTGTTGTTTCACCACGTGCTGAGCTCTGTATGTCACCGTGGTGCCGACCTCCTGAGCCACCGCCGCCACTGTGGTTTTTTTGTCATAGAGGTTTAGACGACTATCTGGATCCTCGCTTTTCTTTCCCACGGCACCGTCGTGGTTGTCGGGGGTGTCTGGAAACTTCTGGGGCTGTGAAAGTTGTTTTAGGTGATCAGAATTGCTTTCATGGGGATGGTGGTGATGGTGGTGGCCTTTGTGGTGGTGGTGGTGGTGGGGATGGTGTCCGGGTTGCTCGTGATGCTGCACCATAACAGTCCTCATGCGACCCAGCCCCACGCTCTGAAGGAGGCGCTTCAACCCGGCCAGAGAGATGGTGCCGTTTTCTCCATATCTGTCAGATTTAATGGAACAGAACGAGTAAACATGGCGCATATATGTGAGAGTGAGGCCTGCAGCCGCCTGTGCAGCTGACACACAGACTGACGATCGATGACTTCAGCTGCTGACTAACTAACCAGCTGCTGGACCAGCTCCACCTGTCTCACTGCCAGGAGCTCACCTGTTGAACAGAGCCTCCAGGTGTTCCCTCCGGCTCTGCTCGGCTCTCTGGGCGTCGACGACAGAGGACAGTAAACGAACCGCGCTGTTGGTTTCCATCGTGGACCCGCTGCAGTCTGTGACGGCGCCTAATGAGTCGCCACTCACGGCGAAGAGAAACATCAGAACCAGAACTGCACTCATCTCCTCTTCTTCCTGTGGACAAAAACAGACGGTAGACATGTTGACACGTCAAGAAGAGGCAACACAGAGTGAAACGATTACATTTGTTTTATTCTTGGACTCTATTACAGTCCTTGTCTAATCGGTGGGCATCTTATCCTGGGCCTTCCTGGGTCCTCAATTTATCCTCTTCCACAAACTGTTATTAGCCCCTCCCACCTGAAGCCAAAATTCTTCTGATTGGCTGCCCCTCGTACACCGGAGAGCTGAGCAGTAGATGAAACTGAATCTTTTTAATGATTGATTATTGATGAAACTTCCGAAAAGATGTTTGATTTATTCTATAGACAGAGCAATGAAGCATGGGGCATCATTTGGGGACATTAACTAATTAACAGTGATCATAGACAAAAAATAAACTCCAACACTGAAACTGTAATATTCTGCTACCAGTGTACTGCACTACTGTGTGTATAGATATAAATTTCTGCTCCCTTGTATAGTGTATATTCTCCTCGATTGTTGCACAGTATTGTTGTTCTTAGGCATGCTGCCTCGTCCACTTTGCTGTGAATTTCCCATCTCTGAGACAAATAGAGTCTATCTCATATTATCTGAACAGATTTCCAATGCACTCATTATCTGAAGTAACATTTATCTTCTGAGACTACGTTTGCTTTAGCTAGGTTTAACTAGGTCGCAGTTTTAGAATCCCCCCCTCCACAGATAACTGGTAAAAAACAACCCTTATTACATATTTATATCACCTATTTATATGTAATATCTACTCTTAAAATCTAATATTAAAATAGTAAGCTCCAGAACTCATCACAGGATACTAATGAAGGATCTATAACAGGGGTGGGCAATTCCAGGCCACGAGGGCTGGTGTCCTGCAGGTTTTAGATCTCACCCTGGGTCAACACACCTGAATCACATGATTAGTTCATTACCAGGCCTCTGGAGAACTTCAAGACATGTTGAGCTAATTTAGCCATTTGAATCAGCTGTGTTGGTTCAAGGACACATCTAAAACCTGCAGGTACACCGGCCCTCGAGTTGCCCCACCCCTGATCTATAATCACGAATGCGTGGTAATTTCCCCACAGCCTATAGGTGACGCCATTCTCAAGTATAGCCATATAAACAGAAATCACAGAAATTCCCCAGCTTACTCACTCATGTCTGTCTGTGTTTCTATTTAAAGGATTCAACATTTCACCCTCTAAATAAGAAACCGAAGAAACAGACTGAGACTCTGCTTTTCTAAGGAAGTGAAAACAGTTCACTGAGTCAAAGGGAATTTTAGTGCTCACTACAACATTACTGCTTAAATGTCCTCAACTTCAAGTATTGCAAGAACTTGCAGTCGAGACTCACCCAGTAAGTAACTACAGATGGAACAGATGCGCGCCACAGTTACAGTGAATAAATGACACAATAGAAACACCGGCAGCCCACCGTGACAGATGGAAACTGCACAGCAGATGAGATCACTGTGCAGAAAAAAGGTTTCCTTTAAGCCGATCTAAGCAGCAGCTTATAAAGAATTTTATCACAATAAACTTGAAGTACGCGTCCTTTGACACGAGGAGAAATGTTTAAATTAGACGTTTTCTGAATGGATCTTGGTGTGCCGTTCGTCCAAGTTAGCGGATGCTGGTTTAGATCATTAGGAAGTTAGCTTAAAATAAGAAACCGATCGTATTAGTATTAATGAATACGAGTGTGCGGTGTTCAATTTTAACGATGAGTGACGATATCGCTCACACAGACGCTCACCTCCTCCCCTTTAAACGGTGGTTTAGCCGGCTAGCTACGCTGCTACCCCTGGTTAGTTCTTAAATTTCTCGGAGGATGCTCAAAGACGATATCTGCCAGATGACCCGGGCCAGGCTTGGGCCTTGTGCTGCCGAGGCTCGGCCGCTCAAACAGGGCTAATAAAACATACTAAATACATCCCCGGTGGTACGAGCAGCCACGCGTGGCTGCATTTGATCCGAAACACAAACTCGCACTGGAGGTAAACAGTAACACGTTGGGTTTGTGCGCTCCGCACCAGCCGTGTGCCGTGTGCACAAAGACGACAACCCGGAAATCAGCACCAGCTCCTGCCGCCACCGCGCGGAGCGGACTGGACCGGCCGTGCTGGGGCTCCCGGCGGCCGCAGAGAGGTTTTAAGCGAGCCTTTTCAATGACCGAAACCACTTACAATGAGAGCTTGTGCTGCTTTTATCCTCTGCGGGGATGAATGAACGCTTCACGGTGCCGCTCTGTCCCCTTCGGTCCGGTAACCACGGCTGATGGATGCGTTACCTTCACTGGCTGCCGGAAATCTGAGCATACAAAGGACTGGGCAGAAGGAGGGAAACGAAAGGTGATTAGCATAACGACAAACTGAGCACGCTACCGTCACAAAATAGATCTGACCTCTATGTTTCAATTTAGATTGAATGTTTTACAAAAAGAAAGGCTCTGCACATAATTCAACCAAAAATATAGATAGGATCACTAGTCTGATAAATGGAGCCATCAATACATCGATGAGTTGTATAGTCATTTTTTTAAACAATCAGCTACAAAAAAGAAGTTGAAGAAACAGAAATATACAAAAAAAAGCTACATATAGCTTTACAAAACAATAACTTTAAATATATTATCACAATGGATATTATATACAAGATATAGCACAAATTAACAGGATCCTGCAGGTTTCTGGACTCACGTTTTTGGCCACTGTCCTGGTGTTTTATTTAGAGCCAGATGGTGGAGAGCAAATTTACCAACTAATCTTAATGAGCTGCAGGAGAAAACAGTACAGATGCAACGCACAGACATGCATAAGTTTGCCATAACACCTGTCAGTATAAGCAGCCATGCTCCCTTACTTTAAGCCTTAACCAAGTGTAAAGACTGTGGGGGAACTATCCGTAGCAGCTGCTGTAAACATGAAAGGATTAACTAAACATGTAGACACCCTACAGTGGCCGTTCCAGGAACTGCAGTTTCACCGTTCATTAGTAAACTTTGATGGCACAGGCCAGCTTCGATGACACACTCCAATTTATCAATGAAAATGTAAATTTTCACAGCTGAATCTTTTCTGTGCTTTATTTCCTGACACCTTGCAGGAAAAGACTGACCGATGTAGATAAAAAGGCTCGATTTCAGCAGACTTACGGAGCTCAATCAAAATATGCAGCGTATAAAATATGTTTACAGGCAAAATGCAAATTCTAAGCATGAGCCTTCCTACATAACATGGCAGAGTGATTCATAGTTTACAGGGACTCACTTTGAGCCAAGAAGCAGGAATAGAAAGCTCACAGTGATTTTTGGCACCTCAGTTACTGTAATTATCGTCTTCCTGAAGAACAAAACGGTTAAATCAGAGTTCTGCTGCTCGGATGTCGACTGAGACGAGTTCGCCTGGTTTGACTGAGACGAGTTCGCCTGGTTTGAATTCTTTCACTGTTTGCTGTTTAACGTTCACGCTGAATTATAAATTCTTCATGAGGCCTTCCACAGTTCAGCACCACACTGTCTGAGAGGAGCTCTGGCTTAATGCCTTCATCGTGCATTTCATTTTAACGGACATTTCTTTGTTTTAATCATAATTTTTTTTTATAATTTTATCCCTTTTGACCAGTTCTATTATTCGACTAATATTTCTTAAATAGGTTTCATTAACTGGAGGGCCAGGTTGTGTCTGCTCCTCACAGATCGTCACTTGCCTGCAGCAGCTGATCTGTTGTGCGTTATTACCAGACGTACTAATGCACCTTTGATATTTCTATGATTTAATAATTGATTAAAACATTTCCTCTTTGCCTTTAAACCGCAGTGAATTTGATTTATTGTTGTATTATAACAGTTTAGCTCTTTTAGCTGAGGGTCATAAACCTGCACGTGGCTCTCTTACATTTGTTGAATTTCAGCAGTAATCGTTAGCGCAGATGCTAATGTAGCTGAGATATAATATACTGAGTGTGAACATTCTCAAAACTGTATTGTATATAGTATATTTTTGTTATTATGTAAAGTTAATTTTTGTAAAACTAAGGGTCCACATAGGGGTGGGGGAAAAAATCGATACTGTGTAGCATCGTGATATTTTGTTTGCTAATAATGTATCGATACAGGGACAGCAGAAATCGATATTTTGTTACAAAAAAGGTTTTTGTGCTCAGAGCATGTTGATCCTTTTTCTGAGAAAGAATCCTGACATTCCTTCACTGTCCAAATGTGTTTAACTTGTTTTTTGGCAGCAATAAACATGACAGTTTACTTATTTTAATTTAAGACATGTTTTATTTTAATTAAGTTTAAAACTTTTTTATTTAATGTAAAATTATATTTTGTTTTAATTTACTTTCAAATTCTTCAGTTGCTGAATGGGCTGCATAGTTTTCATATTGCATAGTTCAGAATAGCTATAATTGCACCAGATGTTTGCATTCAGTTAAGTTGGACTAGACTGTAATACAAACAATAAAACTGACTGAAATGAGAGAAAGACTGAGTGCGAGACTTTGATATTAGATAAAATGAATATTGATAAAGTTTACCTTTATGGACAGAATCTGAATATCGCAAAATATTTTTAAAAAATTGCAATAATATCGTATCGTGCGTTAAGTATTGTGATAATATCGTATCGTGGGATGCATAGTGATTCCCACCTCTAGTTCCACATGTCACTGTTGAAGTGGGACATTAATCAGTGTGACACCATTTGTAAACATGCTGTGTTGGGGTTCCCAGGCCGAGCTGCATGGACTCCCCACTGGTAAGGCACACTTTCTGTAGCTCCTCTCGCTGTACTATTATGTGTTTTCTTTACTAAGTATTAGTTCTTATGGCCAAAGTGTTTTTGATTACTTTGAACGAGGAAAATAATAATACGAACTGCCTTTTATCTGTTACACCATCCGTCTATGTGTTCCTTACTTGTGCTAAACAGGGACGAGGAGAGGCCTGCTGTTGCTGCGTGACACTGATTTTGCTGCTGCACTTTGTCTTTTAGAAAATAAATCCAGTTTCCAGCCAGTCTGTGTCTGTCCTCACAACGTAGTCTTCCATTTGAAATCTGCTACACTAACACCAAAATGTTTAGTCCTGAGTCCAGCATCAATGCTGCTGTTTGATCAGCTGTATCATTAACTGCAGCTAGAAATGACCTCTAAATGTCTCTCCTGAGAGTTTGAGGTTTCCGGCTGCTGTCATACTGGTACAGCACTTTAGACAAAGCCTGCTTGCATTTTTTTGTACTCATAATTAAACTGAAAACAGGCGAAATACACTAAAGCTGCCTGTGGCAAAAAAATGTTATTTATACTCAGATTTATGAGATTGCAGTTACCAGTAGTTCATTGTATCAGCTAGTGCTGTCAGCGTTAATCTCGTTGAAATGACGTGAACGCCATAACCGCATTAACGTTAGCGCAGATTGTGGCATGCAGCCCTGTGCGTGGTTAGCTTGTTAGCTAAATGTTTCAGGTCTGTTCTTCATATTTAAAGAATCAAACTTTAAAGTTTTCTCCCTGGGGGTTTTATTATCTTTGTTACATTTGCAGAATAAAATTAATCGATCCCAATAAGTCAGAAAATCCCAGCAGCACTTGAATGCATCATAGGGGAACTGCAGAATTTTTAAGGAGGACAGTAGTGCGCAACATGTGACTCAGCGCTGGTATCACGTGACAGCGCTGTCCTGTCCAGGTCTGTTTGAAGGAGGAAGAGGAGGATGAATGAGGGAAGAGTCAGCATCACTTTGGTTTCTCAGAGGATTAGAGTCACGGTTAGAGGGCGGGAAGGAAGATGATTGGTCATCTGCAGTTGGTAAACATAATAATAAACACCAGTGAGAATGTGAATGAATTATTTCTATCTTCAGTTAAAAATAAAATTCTTCTGATGTGCGATGGCGCTGCAGACTCGACGCAGAAGGAAAACTCTGAGCTCTGTGTCTGTCTGCGATTCTTTTCAGTCACTTTGTGCTTTTTCGTATCATTTTGATGCGCATGTGCAGAACTTTTGAGTTTCTCTGCAGTGATTTTGCACCAGTCTGTTGCCCCTTTGTGTCTTTTTGTTGGTTTCTGTGTTTTGGGGGTTATTTTTAATTTTTATGTGTCTTTCTGTGTCTGTTTGGACTCGGCTTATATCTCTCATTGATTTGCTTCTTTTTGTCTTGTCTGCAGGCCTCTGCTGTCATTTTGCGTCTCTTTTTTTTACATGTTTGTCTCTTTATGTTCATCATGTGTCTATTTTGTGCCTTTTTGTATTTTTTGTGCTCATTTTAGTTAATCACAGTTCTCTTGTTGTGGATCTCCCTGTGGTCAGTTGTTATTGATTCGCCTCGTTTCTTACCATCTTTGTGTCTCTAATTCTTTTGCAGCTCCTTGCCGTTGTTTTTACGTTAACCGCCTCTTTAACCTTCCTGCACAGTTGGTGATTCGGTAATACTCGTGCAGCTTGTGCTGAAACAAACACACCTGTCACTGAACTTTGCTTATCTATTCCTGACTGGAAAAATCCTGCAGCTGTGACCTGTTTTCCTGTGACCACAGAAAAGGTCTTTTAACATCATACATGTGTGTAGAATACTCTTACCACAGCGCTACTGTTCAGGTTTCGCTTCAGTGTGAAATGTTTGCAGTTCAGAGTCTCACGTTGTGCACAAAGATAACAGAAGATCAGCTGGGGACGGCTCGGTCTCAGAGGAGATAACTCCCCGCTGAGCTGAACGCTGAGCCCAGACGGATCCAAACAATCACCTGTCGCCCAAATCTGTCTCCCAACCCTCCCTCAGCACAAACAGCGGTTTGAGTATTCTGTCCACACCTGATCTTTGTGTCCGTGTTAACAGATGAACTGAATGCAGCTCGTGTTTTGTGATATAAACCAACAGACAAACATGTTTTTGGCTCCTGAAGGATCAACGATATTTGATTAAGAGGGTCTGTAAACTCAGACTGTAGAAGAAGAAACGAAAATCACTGAAAAGAACCGTTTTTGTCTTCTTTTATTTATTAGTGACAACGAAGGAAAAGGAACAACTATATAGTTTCATTTTATTATATTGTGTGTGTGTGTGTGTATGTGTGTGTATATATATATATATATATATATATATATATATTCAAATTTCAGAGTGTGTTTTTCGCCTGTTCATTAATTTCCCTGTTTCTATTTACATGCACATCATTTTTCATTAAAAAATGAAGCTTTTATTTTAAAAGATGAAATAAAATTTTATATTTGGAAGCAAAAGGAACTGGTGGCGGCATTTCACTTTGCTGTTCTCTGCAGCATCGCGACTGTCTGCTGCGTTTTCCATATGTGGGCGTCGACAGAGTGAAGAGAGTCTCTCGCTCAAAGAACCAAAGTTACAATGTAACCATTTGACTGTCATCTTACTTTTACTAAAATTGAAGCTTTGTTCTTCAGTTAGATTTAGGCAATGAAAACTAAAACACTGTCCAGTGTAGGCAGTAACATGTTAGACTTGTAATGCAGAGCTTATGATTTGGGATGTTGCCACATTTGATCCCCATAGAAGATTATTGAAAACATCCACATGAGTGGAAGCAAAAGTACTTTCTATTGAAATCTATCAGTCTGAAAGTTGTGCTGAGTGTAACAAAAGAAACCAACATATTTCTTTTTCATGACTATTCCACCTTTTCTCAGTGAATTGGTCCACAGTGCAGAATGCAAAGCTCTAAAGTTTCCACTGGTCTTTCTGTTGATGTCAGATGACTTGCATGTTTCTCCTACTTTGCATAAAAAATGCAGTAATGACGGCTGAGCTGGTGTAAATCACAGGATTTCTCACAGGAGTTTGGGATCATCGCTTATGATGATTATTTTTTGTCAGGTTTAGCAGTTTTGCGTGGACTTTTTAAAAACTTGAATGTGTTTCCAGCTTTTTACTGTAAAACTGCTCAGTGTTTGCCGTGAGCTCGTCTTCAGCAGCAGCTAATTCACATTTCCTGCTCTGCTGATTATTTGGGGCAGCATGATGGCGCTGAGTGAAAATAAAATGCATTGTGTGCGTTCACGGGAATGTGCTGATGAGTTTTATTTTTGGACCTCAGTGGAGCTTTGTGATACGAAGCAGAAACAGTTTATCAGGCTTGTTAGTACATCCTCAGAAATGATGGCACCTCATTCTAGCTTTAGGGGCACAATGGCAGCACTCTCAAAGGTTCTCATTAAACTTTCCTTTTACAAATGTTTATTTTTCAGTCATTTGGAAATGCACTGACTTTTCTTTTAAGGACTTTAAGGCTTGCTAACCACTCACAGCTTCCCCCTTCTCACATGTGCACCTCAGCCAGTTCCTTCTGGAGAGAACCCACCAGGGTGGAGGAGGAGTTTCACTGAATTGAAAGAAATGCTGAAACGTCAGTACTTTATCTGACTTCTTTTGTGTTTGCTCAGTACGTTTTACTGGTTCAGACACCAAAAAACAAATTTAGTCAACAAATAGTACTGATAATAACAAGATATTACAAACTACCCAGTTATCACTGGGCATCAAAAACGACCTGGTTCTGGGGGTTTCTGTTCAATCACCTCTCACCTACATGCGACAGGCACAAGCATTGCTTCATTTCAAAGTCATGCTGACTGTAATGAAAAGTGTCATCTACAAAAGTTTGGGACTGGGAAACAAAAAGCTGGATAAGTGACAATATTACTGATACTAAAGAAAAAACCTTTTTAGAACAACTGGAGGAACATTTTGCAGCTTATTAGGTCAGCTGGCAACAGTCCAGTAACATCATTGGGTATGAAAAAGCAGTTTAGAGAGGCAGAGTTTCTCACGAGTAAAGATTTGCATTCGTTCACCAATCTGCAAAAAGAAAAGGAAGAAAAAATTTGCAGAATAATTTTCCACAGTGTAAAATTACTGGAAAAAGCTGAAACTCAATATTCATGCCTGTGATCTTCAGGCCCTCGGGCGCCACTGCTTTACAAACAGATACGATGCTTTCAAAGCGCTGCAGGGGCTCAGGAACACCTCCAGAAATCAGTGTGACCAGAGTTCACCGTCCATCCGCAGACGCAGGTTAAAGCTCTGTCATATGATGAAAAGCTGTATATGAGCACCATCAAGAAATACTTCTCTGGTCCAAAGCTCATTTAAAATGCACTGAGGGGAAGAGGGTTGAAATATTCTGGAAAACATGAATGCCACATCCACCCAGGAACCATCTGGAACATCTGGAAAGGTACCATCAGTGCTGAAAGGTATACACAACACATGCTCCAATCCACATAACATCTGGATTGCCATGAATGTTCAAGCAAGATGATATGAACCTGAATACCTGTCTATTGTAACAGCATGGTGTCATAAAAGAAGAGTCCAAGTGTTGAACCGGCCTGGTGCAGTCCAGACTCTTCATCTACTGAAACGTTCATCATGAAAAACACGATAAAGATGAATCAGCATCTCAAATCTTTGGAACTGAGGTTGTAATAACGTCACATCTGAAACTACACGGCGAATCTTTGTGGTCTGTTTATTTTGTGACCACAGAGTAAAGATGTCATCTGCAGTTGCTGATCTATGACAGTTGAAGTTATGGCTGAATGCAACATTTTTCATCAGCAGTGCTCCTCGTCCTCCCTGCCAGCTCCTGCACCGTCCATATGTCCTGTGTCTTCTGTGTTTTAGGGGCTTGAATCCAGAAGAAATAATACAAATATGCACCTTTTTCGCTTTAGTAACATGTATGTTTGCAGTTCTCGAGGTCTTTGAAGTAATTATGACTAACAGGTACATCTGTTAAGATTAGACCTGCACACTGTGCTCCTGTGTCTGAGGGATATTCTTACACATGAGTGCAGTAAAATAAAAACTACTTGAGTAAACTGTGGAAGGCACGTCCTGACTGTGTGCAGGAAGTCACAGTCCTGGGTCTCTGACCCATTTTTGTGTTTGTTACGGTTCAAGTTCGATGTCCGTGTCTCTTGAGCTCAGTCGTTCCAGCTCGGTGTCTTTCAGCCTTCGCAGTCGTGCACACGTCTGTCTGTTTTCTTGTCGGTCCCTGACCATCCCATGTGTCTTAGTCTTGCACTTCCTGTTTTATTCTGACAGTCTTCTGTTTCATGTGCATTGTGTTCTCCTTTTACGGACACATTCATGAAGATGACCCGAATCACAGCCATGAACACTGATGACAGCTGAGTGGACGTTTCATCTGTAAGGACTCATCGCGTCTGTGTGGTGGTTCATAGCAGACAGGCGGGGCTGAGTAAACTGAAGACTCGCTGTACAGAGGTCAACATGTGATGCTCTTCATCTGCCTCTCATGTTCACACAGAGCTCCTCTCACCCAGCCCACAAGAACAATATTAGTGTTGGGCTCAGCTGAGGCTGTTGGGTGGGCGTGTTTGTGTTATCAGACAGCTGGAAATGAAGCTCTTACTGCAAAACGAGTTATCTTCCCGCACAAAGGGGAACAAGCCCAGTGCTGCATTTAAGGACAGATAAAACTGCCTGATTCTCAAAATATCTCAGACCTGCTGATAGTCAGTCCATCCATTTCAATAAATAATTAACAAACACCACATGATATTTAATGAAATGAATGAAAATACAGCTACAGTTACACAGTTACAGTCACAAAGCAAGCTGAAGTTTTTGTTTCATATCAAATACAGTTTATCAGGTAAAACCTGAGTTTTTTTGTTTCTAATGAGCTTGAAAGTCAATATTTGGTACGACCACCTTTATCCTTCAGCCTGAACTCTCCGAGGAAGAGCTGGAGCTCTTCAAAAACAAAAGTTACAAACCGAAACCCCAAAACATGAAAAACTACTGAGGACAAACAGTCTGAGGAAACAATGTTTAACAAATATGAATCTTCCAAATGTTTCTTTAAAGCAAAGATAAACAGGAAGACATCTGTCTCACCAGCTTCTATTATTAAGTACAGAATTTAAATATGTACTCAGAAGCATCCATCTAAAATTAGAGAGTGCCCATAAAAGGAGAAACACCACGTATGCGTGTTGATCTCGCTGTGACTCACTTCACCAGCAGGAAGTTTACCTCAGCCCCAGGTTTCCTCTCAGCGCTTCACCTCCACGTGTTCAAGCTGAAATGAAGCCTTGGGGGCTTTGGTAGATGACAGAGGGCAGAGTCATTTCCATAAATGAACAGTTGTGCCTCTGCCCGGCGCTGCTGGAAAGGTCGCGGTGAGGTCAGCCACAAGGCGGCCAGCGCCTTCATTAACTATTAATGTGTAGCTGCAGGGTTGTGAGACGGGGGACGAGGCGTTCGGCAGCAGAGACACTTCCACCTTTTTCCACCGCGCACAGACTCGAGCGTGAGCTTCACCTTCAGCCTCTGCAGGAGGTCTGTGAGCAGCTTTAGCTCACTTTCAGTTGGCATTTGAACTTCTGTCAAACCAAAAAAACCTCAGAATGGAAGTGAGGATGTGACTGAGGGTGTGAAGAAAAACATTTAAAAATACCTCCCAGTCCTGTTAAACCTGTTTTACGTTCACTTCTGCCTGATTTCACATTTTCAGGTGGAAACAAACTCTGAAAAGAAGCTTCTCACTGTAGCTATAAGTTCTTTTACTGAAATCTCACATCTGCACCTACATCTACAGAGCATCACCAGTTAAGCTAACATGCATGTGTGGACAGTGGAGGGAACCCCGAGCAGCGGGAGGAAGAACAACAACTCCAGAAGTGTTGGTGTTTGCAATGAACCGCAGCAGAAATGCACAGGAATAGCTCCTCCTGCAGCACGGCCTCAGGTGGCATTAAAATGTTTTCAATGAATCCTTCAAAATCGTTAAAAGGTTCATATAGTGCATTTTGCATATTTCGTTTCCTGGATCTCAGAGCGGCTGCGCTGCACTGTCTGCTAGTTAGCAATAACATGGAGACCTACAGACTTAATGAAATTTGGCTACTTGTTACACAGAGTCACAGTCTGCGGCTGAAGCTGGAGAAAATATCTGTGTCATTAAAGAGTAAGAGTGCAGAGCTGTTGCATCCTGGTCCGCATCAGTTCAGCGGGTGTAAACGCACCTGAAGGCTGCTTTTAGTCTCATTATTAGCCAATCATCACCCATCCCTGTGTTTGTATTTATGACAGGGTTCATTTCATCCCTGCTCTCTGCTCCCACAGCTGCATTTAGGTGGTGTGGTTGTGCAGCGGTTAGCGCCGTCGCCTCACAGGAAGAAGGTTCCTGGTTTGAGCCTCTCAGTGAGTGCAGGTGGTGATTCCAGGAACTCAGGCTTTCTCTCTCAGCCCAAAGACATGTGTAAGGTTGACTGGCTGAGGATGAAGAAGATAAAGTGTTTCACGTGTAAAGAATAAAGTGCTGTAGTTAAACTTGTAGTCTAGTGTGCTTCGAGTGTTGGGTGAGATTAGAAAGTTATAAATACAAATCCGCTACTTTCTTTTTTGGCTCATTAGCTCACAGTTGACATGTACAATATTTGTTTTTATTGATGGGAGTGAGCTGCAATAATACTGCACAGTGAAGTAAACCTCCACCAGGGGGCGACCTCCTACAAGAAAACCACCTCTGTGAATGACACAAATGTGCTCTGTCCTCTGCTCTTCATTCATTTCACTAAACACTTTTCAAACTATGTTAAATTATCTTCTTCTTACTTTGTTAATCTCGGGGCCGGATGTTTAATGATCTGTTTTCAGCACCATCCTTGAATTAAAGCTCACTCCTCATATTATCCCCCCTGAGGGAAACATGAACACAAGCGTGTTTAGGTCTCCAGTAATCACATATATGCACAATATTGTTTCGCCATAACCTTTAAAATAAAAATGATTTCATGCCGTTAGTAATCAGTAATGCCAGTACGGTTAAATGTGCATATTCAAACCACACAAACAAACACAACACTGCGATTAAAAGTTTAATTGAGAATTTAGTCATGGAAAATGTATTTACCGCCTTAGTTTAACCCAAACCACCTGGCACAGCATGTAGATGATTTTTAATATTATTAGTATGATTATTTAAAGGGATTTCAGCAAAGTGAAAGAGCCATGTGGCTATTTTTCAACCCTCGCCAGTAATTACAAACAATAAAACATAAAAGAGTAAAACTGTTGTAGATGAACGTGAGAATTGAAAGTGATGGCTCGGCCTGCTGGGTTTGCTTTATCATACTTTTTGAATATATGAACAGTCTTGGGTAATGATAGCCAGGAGAGCGCGCGAACACACCTTGTCAGGCGCAGACAATCAGCAATTAAGACCAGGTGACACCCAGAGACCGTTTCACTGCTGCTGCACAGAGAGCTGTGAGAGCGCGTTAATGGAGATGCAGTCCTCTAAAATAAACCGTAATGATTTAAATTTAAAGCTGTCGGCAGTTTTTAAAGTCTTCAATCAAAACTCTCAGTGTGTAATTAATTTCTTTCTTCTGCTCCCCGACAGTCTGCAGAGGGACGGCATCAGAAAGAGGGAATTTTAATGGAATAAGACAAACTTTGCAAGTTATTAACTTTAAATTTCTACCACAGACTTGAAGTTGTTTCATTTTTGAGGCAGAATGACCCAGTTACGGTTCAAATCCAGCCGATTGCACTGACAGCGGGCTCTCGCAGGGAAAGCTTTTACAGTGTGTCGGAGAGTTTCATCAACTTTCTTTTAAGGCCTTCTTTAATATGATGGATGTGATGAAATTTGTATGACAGGATGTGATGAAACCATGTTACGCTCCACGCGTCTATTTCACTGTTTTCCTGTGTGCAGGAAATGCTCGCCTGAGTTTGGGAGTTTAACGTGACAGCTGAGCGCACTGTACGCGCCTTTGTGTTTCACAGCTCTGGTTAGACTCATCACCGCCTTATGTGAATAATTTACACCCTCGCAGGACATCAAAAGATCGCCCTCGTTACTTCTGGGCTGATCAAAGAGATCAGAAACGGGATTTTTTATGACCCTCAGCAGATCCGATGACCATAATATATTTATGGACAATGCCCGCTTCAATCGAAGCCATTGACTCGGCGGTTTCTTATTCATCTGCTCCGAGTCCTGCTTCTCAAATTCAATCTCTAACTCAGCTCTAAAAGCCAAAAACACCGCTCTCCAGCGCTCTCCTGGCCGTTCCCATGCCAGAAATGCAAATTCAGTTTTCGCCCGAGGGGACGCTCTGGAACAGCTCGCCCACACAACTTTAGAAAGAGTCGCTCAGCGAGAGTTGGAGTGCACAGGAACAGACCACAGGGGGTGAAACAGACTCTGGACAAAGGAACATTAATACACGCAGGCACATCGGATTCATTTTGAGGGCGCGCCTCTGCAGGAGCGCATGCACAAAGCTTCAAACTGGGTTTAAACCACAGACTGTACATAAAAGATGGACGCAGCCACGTGACATCACCCTCTGTTTTGTTGTTTGCTTTGTTTTGACACATTGAAGCCTCAGTTTTTTGTTCATTTGTATCTAGAAGTGAGATTTGGATAAGCACCGACCTGTCAGCAGAGCCAGTTTCACAATGATTTTGTCTTCCAACATTTATAAAAACAAAAATATCAGGATGCGTCCTTCTGATTTATTTTTAACAGTCACTGATGATCGGTTGTACTGTCGGGGGACAAGGATCCGTTTATTGATCTTAAACACGAACATTTCAGGATATGGAGCCTTCGCCTCGCAGCTCGCTGACTTTCTGGAATAGAAACTGACGTTTCACAGCCTGAAACACAAACTTGAACAATCCTGCCTGAGCTTCTTTTTACAGTACACCACTGCAGGAGGCAACACAGCCCACAACAGATTCTTCTAACACTAAAAAATGAATTTGTTGTTTAATATTTTAAATTACAATCAGGCCTAAAATGATCACGTCTGCCATATTTTGTGGTTTTCATTTATTTTTTAGCTCATTTCTTGTTTGTTTGTTTCCTGTAATCCTCGGTGCTTTCACACTGTCGTGGGCTTTACTTCCATTCTTTGTTCGGGGGTTTTTCATCTATTTGTGTTTCTCGTCTCTTCCATGCTCCGTCCTCCTGCCGGTGTTCTCAGTACACGCTCTCGAGTGCGTCTCAGTTCCTGAAATGCATCATGAGGGGAGAGGAGGCTGTGGGAGGTGCTGTAATCGAGGACGCACAGGTGTATGCTTCGCACAGCTGGAACATACAAACAAGTTCTTTCGGTGCATGTGACTAAAAATGGATCCTATCTCTCTGGTTGATGTGATTTTGATCAAAAGCCTTAAATATAAAACATGAACACAAGAATTTATGATGCACTTGGTGAAACTTTAAATTTAATTGGCATCACTTTCTAAACGAGGCTGTTTTTAAAGCGTACATGTGTCATTAAGTCAAAGATGTGTTGCCTCGTCGGGTGAAGACTCGAGGAGTCTCAGGTGTGCAGTCTGGATGGTCTGACCTGCCGTCATTAGCATCACCTGTGCTGAATTAACCAGTCACCCTGTTGTTCACCTGCCTCACACTGTACTGTTCTTTCCTCTCGAGCTGCTCGGCCGTCCTCTCTTCGCCCTTTGAGTTGTTTCATGTTCCTGCTCTTTTGCACCCTCTCCACCCGCCTGTTTGCCACGCCGCCTGATTACCTGCGCGTGACCTCTGACTGGATAAAAGATTCAGATTTTATTCTCTCTGCCTCTTGTGTGTCCTGCATACTTAGTAAGTAATTTTCTGCTGGAAGCACGGTCATATTTCTAATAGGCTGAGTTAGTTTAACAAGCTCCTTTGAGCCCCCCAAATTCACCCGAGTGGCATCGAGACCCCGCTGGTTAAAGGTCACATGGATATAATTATGACAATGCTCCTTATATGTTTCAGGTGGACTGCTTAAGTCCAAAAACAGCCCGTAACCTGAAGCATTTCTTCATTTTTGTCCTGATAACATCATTGATGCGTAATGACTGTAAGGGAGCACTTATTGTTGAGTTTCAGAGAGAAACAATGCATCAGTTTAAATTCTGACAACAGAAGAAGAAATAGTTCTGCGGGACATTTCCTTTGTCTGACTGGAGTGTGCTCTTTGCTGGGGTGTGGGTGGGTGGGGTGCAGTGAAAATAAATGGCTTACACGACGGAGATTTCCTTAAGTAGACTCAGAAGAAATCCACCTTCTGTTATTTATTTCAGCTATCTCCTCTCAGCGGGGCTCAGCTCTTAACATAAGTAGCACATCTTAGTTCCTGTGTTTCTGCACCGCCCTCCTTCACGATGCCCTCGGCTGTTTTTTACATCCTGGGAATTAGTTTTGTTCAAAAGCTCCACTCCATTTGCAGCTTTTGGTGATTTGTCCACATTCTGTCTGTAGTGACAGTTTCACAGCAAGAAGCTGTATGGCTACAGGCTGTATGAAAGTATGCAGCTTTTCAGCACGGTCGATAGAAAAAATGACCACTTTTTCCTTTCTATTAAAACCATACAGATGCTAAATTTAGGTCACGTGTTTGAGTGCCTTGTATAAAATCATCTATGATCCTGCTGTCAGCTGATCTCTGAGAGCGTGAAAGAGACTTTGAGTGGAAAACAAAGTCTAACTAATAAACTCTTTGTAACTCTTTGTATGAATATTTAGGGTTAAGCCGATGGATGAGGGCGAGCTGGCCAACATGGATGAAGCTGTGTGGTGGTTGTAGGTAGCTGGATCTGATGTGGATCTGACCCTCTGATGTGTGGACGCCCAGAGAGCAGCAAACACTGGTAGTTCCTCTAATGTCCACTTTCACACTGACTCACATTTGAAATCATTTTTTATTCCAACAGCAGAATACAGTCTGGGCTTTTGGATAGCATAGTGGAGCCTCACTGGGAAATCTACATCATAACCTGATGTGCAGCTCCAGAGAAATGCAACCTGTGGCCTGTTCAGCTTCATCGATTCTTCATCTGCATTTCCGCAACTTTTTCGACACAGTTTTTGAATTTAACAGTAAGACAAAAACAATCATCACCTGTGTATAAAGCATAAATAATCATAATCAAAATGTCAGCAGATTGTTGAAACTATCAGAATAATCATGAAGAAAGAGAAAAAAAGCTGTCGCTGCGTGTGAGACGTCAGGACAGCCACGCCGTAATGAAGACATAATGCACCACACACGCATAAATGTGGGCAACGACACTGGTCACTGTGTAAGCTACATCATAGGCTCTACAAAGGTTCTCTGCAGAACTCTTGTGGTTCTGAAAGTAGAATGGGAGGCAGCGCCTTCAGCCCTCAGCTGTGGAACCAGCTCCCAGTATGGCTTCAGGAGACAAAAACACCCTCTCTACTTTGAAGGTTAGGGTTCAAACTACTGCTGGATCAGCTGATCCTGAGCAGTCCCTTAGTTGTGCTGCTATAGGATCAGACTGCTGGAGGATCTCCCATGATCCACTGAGTCAATATAATTCAGTGTTTTCTGTCCCACAGTTTGTGTTAGTCCTCATCTCTATACTCTCTTTTCCCCCCTTCTCGTCCCCTTACTCCCCCACATACTTACTGCAGATGGCCCCGCCCCTCCCTGAGCCTGGCTCTGTTGGAGGTCTCTTCCTGTTAAAATGGAGTTCTTTCTCCCTGCTGTCACCGAGTGCTGCTCATAGGATTGTCTGATTGTTGGCTTTTCCCTCTAATGCTGTAATACTTTACATTGGAGTGAGAGGGTGCTCAGGTGTTCAGTGGGACAGACTTAACTGAACACGAGCCTCTTGTCAGCTCCCTGCACTCCCCAACAAACAAACCGACACACACTGGCAGAAACTGTTCAATAAGATGTTTTCCCGCCCGGCTGAGCAGTACTGACCAAAATCAGCTCAGGAAACAGTTAATTTGAAGGCGCTGCTGTTTCGGTTTCACCCGGCCTCGGCTCTTATTTATTCCACAGACTGCTCTGATGTTCAGGTGAGCTCCTCTTCGGAGCTGCCGCAGCGTCGCTCACTCATTATTATTCACATATTCAGCTTCCTGTGCCAGCTGCGTGAGCTTACACCGCCGGTATTTGTTCAGGCTTTAAAAGGAGCAGCACTTATTATTCGTGTGAGAGACGGCACAATGGCTTTTAGCTGAAATTGTCCGCCCACGCGTGTTGTTTTTGATAGTTTTTCCTGGCATGTTCCCAGGAAATGCACTCAATATGTAAACGAGTGTGACACTCAAACAATTATTCGACTCGGTGATTCAGACGTGTGCTGTGAAACGTCGTGCCATTAAGTGCCAGATTCAGGCCCGTGTGCTGCTTCTGAGCAGTGGTTTGAGGTTTTATTTCAAAGTGTTAAAACTGCTGCTGATTTTAATTGTTTAGTGAGGGCAGCTAATTGGGAAACCTACCTGGATGTGATTGGTTTCCTATTATTCTGCAAACACGGCAACAATCAAAGTCACACACGTTTCAGTTTCTCTCATTTTTAATGCTTTACAGTCATTATACACACCAGAAAATGTTTGTTTTCCTGACTGATAGATATATTTAATGTTTTCTGTCTTATCCTGGTGGAACTTCCCACAGTGACACCATAAAATCCATCAGCACGGGAATCACAGGTCACACTGGTGGTTACTGCAGAGAGATGCTGCTTTAGTCCAGCGCTGAGAGATGGACAAATATAAGTTACACACATTTCTCTTTTTGTTTGTTTTTACCAGAGAGATTCAGATTTTAGACAAACTGAGGAGTTCTGGAGCCTCCATCAGGTGTGGACGTCCACAGCAGCTAAGGCTTGTTTCAGTTTTGATGTTTCACACCACAAGCAGCAAATGTTCCTTAAAAACATCCTTGTGTGTTTCGAGCAGCAGGAAGGAGGCAGCTGAGGCAGTGATGTGTTACTAGAAAGGGATTAAAGGCTACGTAAATGTTACCTTGATGATAAAATACTGAAGGTGACAGCGACAGCACGCACTCATCGCTGATGTCCTGGTTATAACTGGTTGATCGTATATTTGATGTTGACATTTATGTTGTTGAAAAGTTATCAGGAGATCAGATTTTGCCCCCCACAGTTTCCACAGTGTTGACTGAACCACAAACTGTCAGGAGTTCAGTTTCATAATTTTATTTTTCATTCACGTTGTTTAAAATCCCTTTAAAGCATAAAAGAACCAGCAAAGTTTAATTGTTGTGTTTGCTATTTCCTGTGTGCGTGTGTGTGTGTGTGTGTGTGTGTGTGTGTGTG
>NW_024583079.1:41809-83710 GCF_018398535.1 Haplochromis burtoni | reverse complement strand
GTGTGTGTGTGTGTGTGTGTGTGTGTGTGTGTGTGTGTGTGTGTGTGTGTGTGTGTGTGTGTGACGTATTACTTAAAAATGACAAATGCTATTTATTTGTGTTTTTTCATTACATTTAAACAGCAGCAGGATGATGTTTGCATCAGTTAAGAGTCAGAAGGAACCATAAACCAACTGTAATCTTTCATCCACTTTATTACTTTTTAATAAATGTTTTGCTTTTTGCTCTTTGTTTTATTTGCTCTGACTCAGCGTTGCACTCACCTGGAACTCTGTTAAACTCAATAAACATGACATTCATAACATTTTGACAAGCTTGGAACAGATATGAACTCAAACACTGGACGAGGTTTATTGCAGGTTTTGAAGCAAAGCTGCCAATAATGCAAGAATGAAACATTTTCTTTTGTATTTCAGAGCGTGAGGAGAGGAGAGCTGACAGCAAACTAACAAACAGAAGGAGCAGCTAGAAACACCTGAGCGACAAAATCACTGAAGGATGTGCAACAGCTGCTGATCACTGACAGGAAACTCAGCCTTAGTACAAGTAACCTCAGTAATTATCCGTGTTAAATAGTATTAATTCAATGAAATGAAACAGTTTCATTTATTGTTTTCTATCCTAGGATATAAAGTTCATCAGCAGGAACTTAACTTTCAGAACTGGCCTCATGCTCACAAAAACACATTTCACTCATTTCTTATCATGAGTCGTGTTTTTGTTTTCTGCTGTACAACAAGACAGCGAGTGTTTATCAGTGTTGTCATCACTGCAGCTGTTTTTATAATAAACTCAGATCATTTACAGCAACTAGTTTAAGTCATGTCAGTTTATTTATGCGCTCACTTACAAACAGCAGGCGCTGACCGACTGTGCAATAACAAGAGATTAAAAACATAAAAAATATGAAGAACAACACAAGTAAAAAACAAGTTTTCACAAAAATACAACGTCTGCGTTTAAATATACGAACAGAGGCTCTACAGAAGGCAGTGAGACGGATTAATAAACAGCAAAACGAGTCATTAACAGCTGACACAGAGAAATAACATCCACGAAGGCGGATGATGAGTGAGCAGGAAACCAAAAACGAGGCAAAGGCAGCGTGATGACATCATGAGGACGAGGGCAAACGGAGCTGACGGGCACAGATGAAACTGACGGGCATTTATTCTTCCGTGTTAAATGTGCACGCCTCCTGCAAGTGTGACTACACGTTGCAGTGATGCAGACCAGAGACTGACGAGGAAAGGGCCGATCTTCTCTTTGTCACGTTTCAGTCTGTACATCCTTAGTTCCTTTCCTTGCATCCTCTCCTTCACAGTTTTGTCCCACCAGCAGATCCACGAGGAGAGAAACAGTGAGACGTCGTCCCTTCAGAGCCTCATAAACTGTTTTGTTATGGCTGCTTTTATGACGTGTTTATAACAGTTCGATTAACTGTACAACCTGGAGCAGCACGTGACAAGATGCAACCTCTTTTCTTTTAAGCGAACAGACACTATTCAGAAAACATCTGAATACAAAGGACGAGTCCACGCAGCGGTGTGCCAACACATCTGCTAACAGCACATCTGTGCAGCTGCCTCCTCAGTCCGCTGTCCTCCGCGTGGAGTTTAGGACTTGATACATATTAAGACTGACTTTCAGGTCACAGGCAGGAGGAGACGAGGAGGCACAAAGTATATAAAATGCAGGAAAAATCAAAACAGCGACCCAAACTCAAAAAGATTTCTTCCCCTGTTCAACATGACTCAGGCTTTATCTGCTTTGGTTACCATGGAGATGCCTTGTTGTTCCCTAAAGAGTTTGTTCCCTTTAAGTATCAGTAAGAACGTGTTTGTACTCCACGTTTGATGCCAGAAACATTACACTGCTCTGTCTAATTCCCAGCTTTTCAGCGAACTGTTGGTGGACTGATGACTTCCTGTCGTTGCAGGAAGTATATGAACATTTGTGGAGCAGCGGCGGAGCTCTGACCTGCTTTCCTGTAGGACTATGCAAACATGGGGCCGGCGGTCACACAGCAAAGTCCTTGAGGCCCTCGTGAGCGTTGACACAGCAGCTGTCGACATCATTGAGCCTGACGCAGATCAAAGTGAACAGATCCTCATCAGCCGCTCTGCTCGGCAGCCTGATGAGAGTCCGCCGCTGAGTGACTGTTTCCTGTATGTTTATTTAATCAGGGCGAGTCTGAGCCTTAATCACACACTTCCATGACTCATCTTCATCCCGCAGCCCTTCGACGCTGACATGATGGAAAGTGACACGAAGCCACTGGCACAACTCCTGCTTCTGTTACCTCTGTCCTCACGTCAGTGACAACATCTGGGCTCTGCTCAGAAGGTGAAAATAAGTCTGAGACCCAGGAGTGGCCTCACACATCTTTACTGCAGTGACATCTGATGTCACAAGAGCTGGATGGATTAAAAAGTAGTTGTTTAAACTCATTTTGGAGGAGGCACCTGTCTGCACATGTCCACATGTAGCTGCCCTTCAAGCCAGCCAGAAGATAAAACCCCTCCCTCACATCCTGGGTCCTCCTCGGGAGTCTGGGACAACCATGTCATCTCGACTTGGAGTGAGTAAGTGAAGGACTGAGCTCAAAGAGCACGAAGGATAAACTTCCAGGCACTACTCGCAGCTGTCGATGAGGGAAACAGTGAAGATGAACCAACAAATCTTCTCCTTCGAGGTCAGCTGCTCTCTTTGAAAATCCTCCGTTCGAGGTAGCAACTTACCTGGAGCGGTAGGGTTGCTGTTTGCAGTCATTTAAAATCTTTCTCCAAAACAGTGGTAACACCACAGTGTGAGAAACATCCACTGAAGGATGCTTTAATGACCAAAAACAGCCCACAGCACTGAAAACCTCTGAACTGTTGTTGGGACTCAGGACAAGACGCGGGAGATGAACACGTAGGAAATAATAAAAACACGGAGATGAGTGCGGTGTGGATGTGCACGGCATTTTTAAAGGAGGCACAAGACGAACAAAAATCAAAACATAAACACAGAACTGATCATTTTAAAGGGTCCATTCAGGAGGGGATGGAAAAATGCCTCCTCTGAAGCTCAAGGTCATTCAGCTCATCCCTATTTTTGCTTTTTGTCTAGTTTTACACACAAAGATTGATTTTCTTTCCAGGTTTTTGAGCTGGTATCTGTGGCTTTGAGTTTCCCCCAGACAAGAGGGAGCCGGCCCACTGCACAACGAAGCAGTCCCCAGGCCCAAAGGAGGGAGGGGGTTTAATCAGAGGATCGGCTTTGAAACCGTGACCTGGCCTTCCTCCCCCACCCAGCCCAGACCCCTCCACATCCACATCACCCTGCTACCATCACATCAGGAGCAGAGGGTGAAACAGCTCTGTGGTCTGTACATCTCACCTAAAACATGGCGAGTTCATAAACGATGCAACGTTCTTTAAATAAAGACGTCGGTCAGTTCTTAAATCAGACGAGAGAAGCATCAGATACATAAAATGTTCTCCTGACTCACTTTTCTAAACCTGTGGTCGGGTTCCTGCTCGAAGCAGCTTTGTTGTGTATTCTCAGGACTCCTTATCACCGAGCTGCAGCGCTCCAACCATGTCATTACCTCCTTTATCTATTTCTCCGATGCGTGATTACTCTGTGGGCGATTTGTTTCTCATAGGTCAAAACTGAATTGACTTCATAACCTGCTTGGGGTGGGGGGTGAAATCAATAGCGCTGCCGGGGTAAGCCTTCTCTCTGATCCGTCTAAATCGATTGTCACCAAGAGGGGGATTCAGAGGGAGCTGCTGCAGGTGGAGGTGGAGGGTGATATGAAAACCTGAAAAAACCCAGCACGGTGCCAGAGTATCGATAAGCTTCCAGCTGTATCGAAGGATTAAAGCTGCGGGTCTCCGGTAGGTCCACTTCATTAACAGATCGACTCAGAGAGGCGGGTGATGATCAAAGTAAAGCTCTGCACACCGAGCGAGGGGAGCAGGGGCTGATGGGAAAGCGGCTGTCAGAAAAATAAAAAACAAACACAGATTCACCAAGAAGTTCATGGAAATATTCAGAACACTTCTGGTAAAATGCTTCTAATGAGGCACTAATTATAAAGGCCACAGAAGCTGAAATTACTGGTCTTTTGGTGCAAACACAAACAGTTTATAATGAGCAGCAGAGAGACAACGAGAGCAAACACAGCCCATAACATGGCCTTCAGATATTAACCTCTCAGTAAAAGAAAGGTTAACAAAAGGAAGTGCACTTTTTTGCTTCATAGTTTTATCTAATTAACTTATTTCACTGCATAGAGTCCTGTGATTGTGCTATATTCAGCTTTTAAATGTCATTTTCTTAATCACCGCGTGTTTCTGGGCGTGTCGTCCTCGTCTCGGTCTGGATTTCCTGGAATAAATGTTTCCAGCTCCTGAAGAGTGTTTCCCCCTCTCCGCTGGTTGGTTCTGCCTCAGTTTGAAGATGATGTCTAGCACAGACAAGTGTTAATGAAAGTCTGGATTTTCTTGCTAAGAGTCACAGTCGAGCTCCAGATTGCTGCTGCCATAGCTGCTTGTCTGTTTCATTCATTTTAGAAGAAATGTAGTGATCGACCAGCCAGGAGCAACATCGCTGGTTTCCAGCGTTCTCGGTCAGTCTCACATATCACCAATTAGGAGCTGGTCTGGCATGCTTATGTGATAAATGTCATTAGTGTAGAAGCTCCTCACTGTGGAGGCAAAGCTTTCCAGAGCAGCCTCGGTATGAGCAACAGAGCAAAGCAGTGGAAGATTATGATGAAAAAGAAAAAAGGGTCAATGACGGTTTATTTGTGTTGCTATTTAAATCTGTTGCACCTGCTTTTGTTCAGTAAGGTCAAATACATGAGGTCACGCTGGGCGCACAGCAGCTCACTTTCTTTTGTTGTTTGTGCCTTTTTTCAGTAGCAAAGAGTTTTAGATCCTGTGATTTGCTGCACTTTGGGGGAAACTGTGAAGGTTAATATTTTGTTCTGCTTTCTGGTTTCGTTTTTTTATTTTGTGTATGCTGTCAGTCGTAGTTCTGAGAAAGAAAACTGGAATCATTATAAACTGGTATCGGCACGTCACAGACGGAAATCAGAACTGGCCAAGAAAACTGCAATCAGTGCATCAATGCATTTAACCGCTGCTAAAGACGTGTTTGTGCAAAAAGCATTTTTTATAATTTGAGTTTTCTTCTGCCCATGGACCAGCCAGCTTGTGTAAAAGCTGCAGTACTTTAAATGTTAGCAGCAGCAACTTACAGAACGACAGATATTTATCATGTCAGACATCACGAAGAAGAGAAGCTGGGATGAAGGTGGGCTGCAAAGTGGCTTGCATTAGCAACAGCAGGCAGGCTAAAGCAGCTTAAACAGCTCGCCAACATGAAATTTAGAGTTTGCTCAAAGGCTGACAGGCTGATTGTTTCTTTGTTGATCGGTTACCTGATGCATACTGTATTATGATGCTAAATATTTGTTGTTGAAGTCTGATAAAGGTGGCAGGGTGCAGAGGGACCACTGTAGTTCAGCAGTTTTTGCAGAACATCGTATGGATTTAAAGTTAGCAGAAAGCCAGACTTTAGTTAACCCTATTGAGACATTACACCCTGCAATAAAATAATTAGCTGCAATTTAAAAAATGTACAGACGTGAGCCAGTAAATGTTCGCTTTAGGGCTGGAACATGAACACGTTACATCATGTGATGACTGAGCTGAGGAAGCAGCATCATCAGCATCGTTTCACCTGTATCCTCAGTGTCAAATTTAACTCCACAGAGATTTTCTGTTCACTTTGAATGAATCAATCATCTGGCTGGTTCACTCATTTTCTTCAGTTTCCCACAATCCACCAGGAGCTGAGGAGTAATCAGCGTTATTAAAGTCCGAATCTTACAGAGAAGTTTAATTTGTACATCATCTCGCCCTTTAATTATAGATGAAACAAAGTTACAAACGAGCCTCCCGCACCGAACGTCCTCTGTGACTCATCCTGATTTAATTTTTGCAGCGAGGTTCATCCGCCGCTGTGATCGGACAGGTTTTGTGAAAATGAAAATGTAGCTCCTTTTGAATGGATTCACGCTTTCAGCTTTCAATTAGCGCAGCAGCACTGTGACAGATGGAGGGGAAAAGTCATTTCCTTTTCAAGCTCTGAAGAGAGGAAGAGAGGAGCGAGGCCCAGGGCGAGCGATTCCGACCTGATGTACAATTGTCTGAATCAAAGTCCCGGGGCGGGCTCGGTTCGCTCTGACGTTCCTGTTGGGGGGGGTGGTCGGGTTTTTACTCAAAGATTTACAGAGGAGCTCATCTCTGCTTTACATCTTCAAGTCCTCCATGGGGACCACAAGGAAAAATAAATAAGTCATCTCTGCGGTGACACAAAGGAACCTGGCAGGTTTAAGGCTTTACAGTCTGAACCAGGAAATAATCACCAGAAAATCATAGATTTGTGTGTTTATTAAACCTTCTGACAATTAAAAGATTAATTAAATATTCCTTTTATGAGTTATAATTTATATCATGTGGTGGATCACGAGGCAGCTCTGTGCTGTGACTGGTCAGAGGGTGAGGGGAAGGAGCATAGAGACAGGTCATGGTTTACTTCGATGTATCCTGAAACAGCTGTCGAGCATCTGAGAACATAACGTCAGAGAAACCAGACGCTCTGCTCAGTTTCCCCCAAATAACTTCTGTGTTTGGCTTTTTTATGACGTCTCCTTCTTTTGGCTCCTCCTTTCAGGTGTCATCTGATCATCTGCCTCCATCTCACCTCATCCCAGCATCCGCCTCTGTCACACCCGCCCTCTGCATGTCCTCCTTCACTACATCCTCAGAGGTCTCCTCCTGAACTGCAGCTCCATCTTCATCATCCTTTGTCCACTTTATGTAACCATCTCTCCAACTTTGTCTCCAAACATTTTTATGACACGCAGGTTGTAAATAAACGCAGCGAATCAAACAAAATGAAGTTTGACATGAAGGCCTCTTAACTTGTGCTGTGAATAATGGACATTTAGCGGACGCCGCCTCGTTACGATTAATCTCTCGTCCAAAGTGCAATCTGAATTTATAAAGCAGCTGCAGACGTCAGATTAATGGAAGAAAAACTGTTACCGGGAGAAATGTGGCGAGAGAAAAACTTCAACAGTTTCATCTCTTTTCAATGAACTCCCTTTCCCAAAGCCTCGTAAATCACTTCGTCTAATGACTTATTTTTAAAAAATGACACGACTGCCACATAAAGCTGATATATAATGTGTCAGTCGTGGCTTTAAGACGATTAGATTTTATGAACTTAGCCCGTTTATGGGCTTTGTATAGAGTCTTTGAGGAGAGGACAGGGTCAGCTTATTAAAACGTTATGGCAGTCATTAATTATGTAAAATCAGGCACCGCTGCGCAGGAAGATGAATCTTCGGTTACTTTCCTCCTCTGAAGCTCAATGCGAGGAGGAGGACAGCTCTGCAGGGCGGGTGTCCCGTTACAAATCTGTGCAGCTGCTGTGAGCTCTTCACATACGAACACATGTTTGCATTCGTGATGTTTTCAGGAGACACGACACTTAGAATATGTCATCATTAAATTAAAATATACAGTATAACTGCCATTGTATTATTTCATCTCTCATCTCTGAGGCGTCTTTAGTTCTAAAAGCTGACGAGGAGTCACGGGTATTTACCCTCGGGTGGGGTCTTCACATTGGAGGTGGGCCTGAGATGATCCTGCAGTCCTGTGGGTTATTCAGGCTGCCGTGGGTCAAAGTGTGACTTTCTGTTCACTCATCTGAGCCCCCACCTCTTCAAAGATGGTTATTAGAGGTGGACATAAACAAGCTCCTCAAACGTTTGTCTTCTCATGAGTTTCCTGCCTGATGAGCTGCTGGGCCATGAGTCTGCAGGGCGCTCACATGACCTTTGGATGAGCCTGTTTAGGTCTGAAGGTGATGCTGGGTCTCAGGTGCACCGGGAAGTTGTGCATGGAGAAAGTTTCTCCAACAATCCTGCCACATAAGGAATGACAGAGCTGTTCTGCCTGGGTCAGCGACTCTCAGGAAGACCTCCGTGAAGATTAGAGGTTAAATACCTGCAACCCCCCAATTAGCTCTTATATCAGGAGAAGCGGCTCCAACGAGCCACGACTGTCTTCATGAACCTGAACAAAAGTCCAGCTGACGTCAACACAATCGTTGGAACAACTCAGTCATCCTTTTAATGCCTCTTTTGCAATAATTTCACAAATCAGTGCACTAATGAGATTGTCATTATACTTACAGCTGAGTGTAATTGTTTGTACTTTATTCAATTACTGGGTATGTAAGGTAAAAAAAACGCTGGGATCTCTGTCTCTGCTCTTCTGATGCTCTAAAATCAGAAGTAATAAACTATTTTGTTTCCCGCTTATCTAATCCAGGAGCAGAAACAGCACGTCAGACGGTGGCTGAGATTAAATGGCTCGTTGAGACTCTTGCACTCGAAGGGTTGTGTGGTGATTAGCAAAGGGTTAAACTCTATACCCCGACCCCACCCTCCCCTCTCCGGCCCTGCAGGATGGTTTGGATTATCTCCCCCTCCCCGTTATCGGCAGCAGAGGGGGTCGCGCCTCCCCTGTAGCCGAGCTGGAGCTACAGATGGCGGAGGAAATTAGAGTCTGCACGCTATGATCAGGATCAGAGCTAAAACCCCCAAAACAGCCGGGTTCCCCTCAGGTGCAGGTTTCTAATCATCCAGGGGGGGTCGGCTCTCTGTAAACTTTTCATTCTTCCACAGGTTGATGTTTCTCGCAGTGAAATTTTTAATTGCAGAACTTGTTGCATTGCTAATTTTCCCAGATCCGAGCGTTTTCTGCTTTAATGTTATCTTACAAGCAGGCATCGATTACAGCGATGCCACAGCGAGACAACAGACTCCGAGTGTCTGCCAATCCACAACAAACGCAGTAAGCCAATTAGAGATAACTATCGTGGAACTTAATCGAATTAGCATTGCTCATTTGCCATCCTTCTCTTTCCATTTAGGCCCCGCAATCCACACGATCCATCCCATCCGCCCCTCCCATTTACACTCTGTTACGGCAGGCAGGCGGCAGGCAGGCGGCAGGCAGGCGGCCCACCAACCGAGCCAAGAAATTAAAGTTTAAAAATGTGCAGAAGAGACTTTTTATCAGCAGAAATACTTCAGGATATTTCAGCAAAGATTGTGCACATATTTCAGCCGTGACGTCCTTCAAATGCATGAAAAATGTGCTTAACTTGGCATCAAATTCAGCAAAATGTCAGTTTGTTAAATGTCTGTTTGCATATGTAAGATGACACAAATCACACAAATCCACCTCTTTCTCCTCAGAGTCTTCATTTCCCCACTTCCTGCACGTATTCGTGTTTTTTGTCTTCGTTCTGAAGCTGAAAATCTCGCAGACTGTGACTTCAGCAAACAGCACATGTTTCTGAAGGGGTGCTGTGAGGATTTTGTCTGTTACCACAGCAAGAACAGTCGAACGGGAACAGCGGGAGAGGAGCCGAGTTGGAAACGATGGCAGAGGCTGGAAAACGTCCACATGAAACTGGCAGAAACGGCTTCTTCTTCTTCTTCTTCTTCTTCTTCTTCTTCTCGGGATTTTGACCTTTTTGCACACAAAAGGTCAACATGATGTAAAGCTTCCACATCAGTGCGGTGACAGAGTTATTCACTGCACTGAATTCACGTCCCAAGTATGATTTTTCTCTTTTTAATGTTCTGAATTTGTTTATTGAGCATCAGGTTGGAACAGAACAAATAAAAGCCTTTCATCACTTTGCTCACGTTTCCTCTGGAACCACTTTCAGCCGTGTTTGTGGTAACAGTTCAATTTTATATATGCACCACAGTGAACACGATTTTATGCATTTTTATTTTACAGAAGTTGTCTTTTGGCAGCAGATTCGGAGTGTTTATCCAAAGTCAGCATTTTTCAGAGTAAGTTTAATCGTTATGAAGCAGCAGAGCCCAAAGAAAGTTGTTTTAGTGCCTAAAATGTAACGTTTAAGTCCTTTAAAATGTGATTTTTGAAATCACTACTTTATTTTTTATCAGCAAATATTCTTTGAGAGCGTAATTAAGGACCAGCGTGGATACATCTTAACTACAGATGTGTTTTACTGATGCTGGAATACAGCTGGCTCGTCTCCTCAGCCTGAATGTCTGTTTCAAGACTTCCTCGGTCACTGTTTATGAATGGACCTCGATTTTTTTAGCTAAATCTCTGTCGGGGGACAACAGAGTCCTCTGCCAATGCATTTTTGTTGAAGAAATCTTTTGTTTGCTTGTCGCATGAGCTTTGTTCTGGTATCAACCTGCCCAAAGTGACCGTCCACTTGTGCGAGCAGCGCTCGACCGTGTTTCCAGGTGTTTCCTTTGCTGGTTGAGTTTCTCGTGTTTTAAAGGTGAGACGGAGCTAAGACACTGCAGCACACGGATGCTAAACACTTCAGGAGAATCACTTTCTGCGTGGACGTTAAGCTCAGGATCAGGACGTTTTCACATCATCTAATAAATGCAGCAACATGTTAGTGACCAACCTCAGACTGAAGTTTGGTACGTTTACGGCATCGTCTTCCTCGCTGTTTGTCTCCCCATCAGCACCAGCTTCCCTGTGCTGGTGTGTTTAGATAAACCCAGTCACACATTATTATAAGTCAGCTAACTCGACTTCAGTAACTCTCTAAACTTGGCTGCTGTTTAGTTTTCTTTCTCCGTTAATGTGCAGGGTTAATTGTAACAGCTGGATGGACAGACACTGATCGTTTTATTAGAGCTGAAGGAGTTTGGACCATCTTTAAGTCTCAGCTGTTTGATTTCAGGGACTGGAGGAACATTTGGATCCTGAAGTGAGAAACAATGCCAGACAAAACTTCACCACAAATGGAAACCAAGATTTTGTCTCTAGATTAAGAAATTCTCTACTTACATGTAAATATCTGTTTTTAGTTATTTAAAAAAGTTTCTCTTCATTTTATATTCAAAACGTTATTTCTGCTTGAATATGTTTACTTGGCGAGTTACTGTTTTTCTCGGCAGTTTCCAAGCTGTAAAATCAGCCGAATATGTCGTCAGCACCAGGTAGGCTGTAAATCTCTGCGGTGGGATGGGAGCATATGGTGGGAGGAATAATCTGACGACGGCCAAGCTTCAGTTTAAACCCCAAACAGGCGACCAAAGCTGAAGAAGCTTAGAGAGAAATTAAGACAAAACCTTCAGAGAGCGAGTCACAAAACAGCACTTCCATTAGTTTTTCACCTACTGTCTCTAGAATACAGAGCAGAGCATCTTTCTAATTACCGAGCCACCTGTTTGTTTTACACAGTCTGTTAGCTGAAGTTTTATTTTTAACACATGGCAGATGTCTTCAAACCATCAGCCTGAATAAAGTCGAAATCCAACAATGGAAAGCAGAAGCAGGAATCTGTTTTTTAGGAACAAACGCACAAACCACACTAAGGAAGCTCACAAGCTTGTGAACGTTTCCCTCTGAAGCTGTTTGTGAAGCTCCTGTTAAACGAGCAGATTTGTGCAACGCCTCCTCTGCAGCGTGTGCAGCCGTGAGTGAAACTGTGCAGACGTTTGAACGTGTCGTCAGGGTTTTGTTCTGTTTGTCCTCTTTATTTATTTCTTATAAAGGAACAGCAGGAACAAGGATGGGCTCGTACATGTTATCATCAGGATGAAAGTCTTGATATTTTGGTTTCCACGTCAACTGGAGATAAAACACATCCTAAAAGTATCAAATAAGTTCAAGGTCAGAGGTCACATTTTCTGAAAATCTTGTAAATGCAATAACTCAAGAAGTCACCTGAGCTTTTCAAATTGATGCCGCAGGTGCGTTTAGTGGGAGACTGAGGGCTTTAAAAACGTTGGGGGTCATGCATCTGTTAAAAGCGCTGTGACTCATCTAAAGCCACAAACACTTGGACCCGAGGCTGAGCATCATCACTTAATGAGCTGATACAAAACACCAGGAGACAGATGCTGCTGTGAAGTGGCCCCTGAAACATGGAAGTGTTAAGACAACAGTGTAAACCACACACACACACACACACACACACACACACACACACACACACACACAAACACAAACACACACAAACACACACACACACACGTTAGTAATTGATATGTTGTGGGGACATCTAATCGACATAATGCTTTTAACTACAGCTGGGTACCATCACTGATTTCTAGAATCGATTCAATTCCGATTCACAAGGTCCCGAATCGATTCGATTTAATTCGATTCGATTTGAATCTGGGAAATTTTGACAGTCAGAAATATTATAATTCAGATCAGTACATTTACATATTTTTGTATCTATGAAAAGGAAGCTGACACATGCAAGACTTTATCAAAGGTGTGAGCGTCACAGCAGATCCCTTAGTGTCAAAGCAGCTGAGGATAAAACACAGAAAAACATGAAGGTGGTTTTCCTGTTCTGGGATTTTATAAAAATATTCTGCAGTAGATCAAAAACGAAAGAAAACCATTAATCAACATATAAACTTTACCTCTGAAGTTACAGCGGTTTTATTAGAGACACGGCTGAGCATTTTGCATTTTGCATAATTTAAAAAAGTTTAAATTTGTTCAGTATTGAACGGCAGAAATTAGGTTTTCTTTTCAGATGTAAAACAAACAAAAACAGCGGCTGACAGCCTGTAAACAACGGTAGACTTGTGCGTAACAAGCAAGCGAATAATGCAGAAAACAGACAGACAGAGAGAGAGAGCTGTGCATCGTGGTGGAAGCAAAACAGGAAAAGTCAGAGTGAGTTCATGACGATGTTTATGTGAAGCGTAGTTTGGATCTTCTTTTGCTGCTGGTTCGGTCAATATTGTTTGGAGAGACATCAAACTAAGAGCTTTAGAATCAGCGCGTGAACACAAAGTGCGGAGCCGCCGACAGATCAGAATCAGCCAGCTGTCAGCTTTCAGCTGTGACATGTGAGAAAGTCACATCTCACTGATTCTGATCCGCGGTCAAAGCTTTGTGTTTACGTCTTTGTGCAGAAGCCGTGTTCCTGCTCTCATTCACTGGTTGTTGAAGTTTTGAGGTTTCACCTGAGATTCTGGCATTTCGGGCAAAATAAATTTATATAAAAAAATCGATTCAGGATTTTAATGAATCGATTTCACGTTATCCAAGCCAGAACCGATTTTAATCGACGAATCGATTATAAAAACCCAGCCCTACTAAAAGCACATTTTGAGTCTGAAGAATGTCTTCAAACTTGTAGGGACCTGGACTTTGGTCCCTACAAAGACATGCAACAACAATTTTCCTTGTTTTTCTCTAAACCTCGGAGCAGCTCTGGCAGTAAACCTTCACTGCTCTACATTCACCTGCTGGGCCACCGAGGTTAAGTGCCTTGCTCAGGAGTCATTAATATGAGTCGAGGTCTGTATGGGACTTTGAGCAGGCGGACATTAGTCCGGGTGTCAGCTTCTGCCAGCGTTGGCTCAGTGTCAGCGTGACGTGAAATAAATCAGGGAAGACTTCTTTATCTCAGCTCTGGTCTCTCCTTCCACATCTTCTGAAAAGTCTTTAACCTCGTCCGGGAAGCTAATCAGCAGAGCTGTGAGTGATTTAGAACAGGCTCGTTCCACTCTGCCGTCTGGCAGGCGGTGATAGCACCCGGGAGAGCTGTTACAGCTGCTGGCGTGGAACCGACCATGTCCAACGGCGCCGCTGAAGACTCCTCTGCTGCTGCTGCTGCCTCCACGTCAGAAAAATGTGCACGTGATGGAGAGACGACAAACCGACAGCAGCAGGATGAAAGGCAGCGTGCCAAATAGGTCCACCTTGGTGGAGCGCCAGCGGAGGCCAAAATGAAGCCGTGGGCCAATATGTGCAGTGTAAATATTAATCCAGTCAGCGAGGAGGGTTTAATGACTCGTGTTTGGGCCCGTTTATACAACCAGCTCAGGTTTCGCTCACGTGGTGACACAGAGGTGATGAAATGTGTGAGCGGGGCTGGAACCTTGCTACACAACGCCATTAAGAGGAAGTATCAGTCAGATGTTGTTTAGATGCTTTAAAGATGGACACAAAAATCTGTCATTCAGTTTGGAGTGACCGCACAGCTCCGATCAGGAGGAAAGTCGGTCATCAGAACAACAGGACGGATCTGGTTCAAAATGTCACATCTGCTGTTTGCTACACTGACATTCAAGCCTAACATCAGACGCCACATCATCATCATCATCACGTGTGCAGAGGACAGGGACTCGTGATGCTGGCTCACGTCTCCTGAGAGAACGTGTGGTTTCTGCTGCGCACACTTCAGGAAGCATTCAGATCCTTTCTGAAATACTGACGCCACACCGTAAAAACAAAACCCACGACGGGTAAAAGAAAACGCAGCTGCAAAACTGAAAGCGCTGAACACAGTCAGACAACCTCGTGCTGATGTTTACCTTTGTTAACTGAAACAGGGAAGCCTGGATCTCCTGAGTCACAGGAAACAATCAAAACCCTTCTCTTTTCAGCTGCTTCCTTTAGGGGTCGCCACAGCAGATGCTCTGCCTCCACCTCACCCCGTCCTTTACATCCACCTCTGTCACACCAGCACCAATCCATGAATCTCCTCTGTGAGCTTCCTCCCGCCTGGCAGCTCCATTTTCAACATCCGTCATCCAGTATATCCACGATCCCTCCTCTGCCCAAACCATGTCACCTGCCTCTCTAACTCTGTCTCCAAACAGCTCCACCTGAGCTCCACCTCTGATGTTTCATTTATTCTGATCGCTCCAAATGAATCTCTCAACATGTTCCACTCTGTCACCTCCAATTTGTCGTTTCCAAACAATAAAAGCGCACATACAGTATAAAATAAAACAATAAAACCATGAAGACAGATGTGAAGATGGACAGATGTCGCCTCCATCGCTCACTGCTTTGTTTTTAAGCTCAGCGTTAATGTTTTTGCTGCGTTGGTGTTTAGAGGCTGCAGTGAGACGAGAGGTGGACGGCTAAGTTAATGACCGCTGTCCTGGTTAGCATAAACAGACTTCCTGTTAATTAGAACTGAGTGACTGATAAAATATTTGAATTTCAGCTAAAGTTGTTGAGGCTTCTAAAAGCATGAAACGAAGGCAGAGATACAGACTCACTGGAGGATGCCTGGTTTAACCTGATGATGCATGTTTTTATTTTCTAATCTGCTGCTGAGTCTGTTTCACTCCACTGGAAACTAGAACACAGATCACTGCACTTTGACCTGCAGACAAACTGAAGTGATCTCCGTCTGCTTCGTCAGACTGTGGGACAGAAACCTTACAGGTGTAAAGTTTCAGAGCTCTAATGTGAAACCTGCTCAGTGTTAAACAGTTAACTCTAATGAATCATCATCATCTGATAACATTTCTGATTGGAGTCATATGAGGCATGAAACGCCCCTTTTTAATGAGCGTGCTCAGAGTCTAAAGCGGTGAGTGCTGATAACCACGGTGGTGATTCCCGACTGGGGTTTAGGCTTTGGTGACTCAGTTCAGGTGAAGGAAACCAGGCAGTGCTGTGTTCAAGTCACAGCGAAGATAGTGACCCAGTCACTGTGGGGACCGACTGGTTTTCAGAACCAGCCTGTCTGTGGAACTAAACTGTTTTCCAGCTTCAGCACCAACGTGATGATTTTTGAGTAAAACAGTCTTTGGACTTTGTGCAGCGTGAAACCGACCCTTAGTTTGAAAGCACTTTAAAAGATGTCTTGATGCTCAATCATGCAGGGAAGGAAAGCCTAAAAAGCCCAAAGTCATTTGAAGTCACTTTGATGAGTGAGGGAACCTCCAGATGAACAGAATCAACGTTTGAGGAGCGTTTAAAACAAATACTTTTCAAAAATACATCATCCTGTATGAAATGATTTCTTATTGATCAGTGGGCCGGCCAGATTTGAACCTTGCCCATATTTAAACCGTTGTAAATGACTTGTTGGCCTATAATCTGTGAAACAGGTGTCAAACATTTCTCCCATCAATGACATGAAGTCATGTCGAGCCACAGAGAACGTTTTTGTCACGAGGTAGAAGCTGTGATCAGTTTCCGGCAAAGTGACCATCCTTTATTTATCCAGCTAGAAAGTCTCAGTGACATTAAAGTGACGTTTTTAAGAGATCAGAGGGAAACAGAAAGTTCAACAGTAACTCTAAAACAGTTTCAAGTGTCCACAAAGGACTGATGATCACGCAGGTGCAATAACAGAGTCACAGAGTCTTCGTTTAATGAACTCTTCATCAATCGATCTAATCTGATAATCAATTCATCGTGACTCGTGCTGATTATTAATCACGTGACTTTTTATTTTCAGGAGAGTTCAGCAGCGTGTTCCCGTGAGATTGTTCCCGTGAGATCGTTCCCACCTCTCTCCCGGGACTTCTTAATAGAAAAATGTGAAAACTGTCTGAAGCGGATTCCGAGCAGCTGCTGGTGGAACAGCAGCCTCCACCGGAACGATTTCACGTCCTGAGTGGACACGCTTCCTTCTAAAGTGTCACGTGCTCCTTCTTGCATCGTTAACGATACTGAACAAAACCGTCACGTTCGGTGTCGCACGTGCTGCCGGCCGTGGATGTGGGCTGACGCGTTCAGGTCCGCGACCTGCCGGAGCTTCTTTCACTGCAGCCTTCTGCAGCTCAAGGTGTGCGTGCGCGCGCGCGTGCGTCAGGGGCGTGGAGGTGGAGGGGAGCGTTGCGTCCTCTCACGTGACCAGCCCGCCCGTCCTCCCTGCTCTCGGTCCGGATCTCTTTGTTGTGGTTGCAGCGCGTCTGTGAGCCGGAGCGCCCCGCTGAGCTCCGTGACGGATCCACGACGCGCGGGATCGTTTCGTGTGCGGCGCGAGACAGACAGCCGGATCCAGCCGGTGCAGCTCGGTCTGCCTGAAGATAGAGGCGCGGACGCAGGGGGAGGATGCTCCCTGCCCGGACGAACTGGACCGCCTCCCAGACTTCCTGAACGCGGATCCGGCGAGCGTTACCCACACATTCCTCCACCTTCCTCCCTCTGCGCTCTCCGTCAGTGGGGCACAGTGTGAGCCAGCCTCCGCCTGCTGCACCCGGGATTAAGCTGTGCTTTCCACCTGAACCGACATCCGAGCGCTGCGTCCCGCTGGCGTCTGCAGGTCGGATCGGCTTCTTCGCGATGCTGTCAGGCCCTGCGAGGCATCGCGGGCGTCCCGGCGGGGTCGTCCGGTGCCTGGTGTCCGCCTGCCTGCTGTCTCTGCTGCTGGAGGCTCGGGGGTCTTATCCTCAGAGCGGCGAGTGCAAAGGCAAAGGAAAGGACTGCACAGGTAAGACCTCCACCTCCTCCACCCCTCCTGCTGTAAATCAGCCTCTGTGCTTTGAATAATCCTAATCTGATGCCGAGATGTGCGCGCGGGTCTGTATGTGTGATATTCCCGTGGGCACGTCTTCTGTGATTCGGGGACTTGTTGGAGCCGCTGCTGCTGTGGTGACCTTTGAATCTCACTGGATCCTCATTGTCCTGCATGTCCGTGTCTGTTGGCCTGTTTGAGCTTCGAGCTGAAATATGAAGCGTCGGGTTAATGTTCCTGCTGCTGCGAGTCAGTTTAGTCTGTGAGGCGTGAATTTAATCTGCTGGAGTATCCACGCATTTATTCCTAAAGAGCTGTTTACGATCTCACAGCTGATCCGAGTTGTATATCTGGTCCATGTTGTCATGATTGGATCCATGTGGAGGCTTCTGATGATCCGCTGCAGTCACTTTGTGGGTTGTTGTTGTTGTTTTGTACTTATAATTTTATTTTTCATTTAATTTAACTCAGAGTTTAGATTGAACCTTTTTATTTTAAGGCGTCTGTGTCTCAATAAACTTTCCTGCTGTTCTTTTGATAAATTTGGCCAAACTGTTGGCTGAAGCTCTTTCCTCCTGTTTCACAGTCCGTCTGCTTTCTGAAGCAGGAATGTTGAGTCGCTTTTATTTGCACATGTAAAGTTTCAGAGGGCTTCACAGACACGAAAACATTAAAAATGGGAAAAAAACAAAATATTCAAACATGGAAAAACTAACATACACAAACCTGTAAAACAAAGAGAAAGAAATTCTGAAAGAAACCAGACTAAAGACCGACGTTAATGAAGAAACCGAGCAGGTTCAGTTATTGACATAAAAACAAGAATCAAATGCAAAATAAAATGCTTTAAGAGCACCTTGAAATTTTTGGTACAGTTTGCTTCTCTAATGTCTTGAAAACAGCAAAAGCTGCATTTCTAATTTTTCTCAGGGAGAAAAGCAGTAAATTGTTTGACTTTAATGAACTTCTCCAGTTTTGGATTCATGATTTTAAAGTTGCTTATTAGGTGAAAATGCAGCTTTAAAACTGCATTTACAGGAACATCAGCAGAGGCGTGCAGGTTTCAGGGGAGCAGTTGGGTGGAGGGACACTCTGAGTGGAACCCCCCACGGTGTCACACACTTCATTTCTTATATTCAGTCTTTATGTATGGGAGGAAAACACAGCGAGGCTCTCAGACGGCCTGTGTCACATTCAAATAATTAATCTCTGCTTTTCTCATTTAATACAATCCCTGCTGACTCACACATACACATGATTTACTCTTCTGTCCTCTTCTGTTTGCCTGGGACGGCAGTCGGGTACCAGCTCTGACTGATGTGAGCCCACTCGGTTCAGTTTCAATGCATCGGACACATTTAATATACAGCTTCATATTGCAAGATAAATATCAGAGATGGCTCCAAATATCTGAGTCCCTCTGCAGTGGGAAGGAAGAAACCTCCATCAGATTCAGGCCAGGGAGAAGCAGCTGAGAGGAAGGAGAAGCACGAAGAAATCACGAAACACTAACAAGATGAAACTAAACTCCTCCAAAGTGATCGAAGCTCTGAGGAAGACTTCTGCTCATCTTCCAAACGTTCTGCAAATTTCAAACACGTCACACATGCATCTGTTTCATAAGTCTCGACAGTATATCTCAAAAAAGTGAATTAGGTTGTCTGAAAGCAAGAAGGACATGCAGACTTGTTTTCATCTCTAAAGCAAATTACTGAAAGCTGACATGAACATCAGTTTGCAACAACATCTATAAACTGGAAGAACAGCATCTCACACTCATGTATCCGACTCTTCCTCCTCCTCTCCTCTTTCATCATGGCTTCTTCATTCTTGCCGAGTTGCCAGCAGGAGCACAGGGCATGTTAGCAAACGTACCTCAGCATCACACTAAACTACTAAGATGTAGAGAATCCACGCCGGTCCCTCAGACGCTGCACAGCTTACATGACTGACAGTAAACGATTAGCAGCGTTCCTGCAGGTCCTTAAAGAGTCTTGAAATGTATTAAATTAATTCATCTGAAAATATGGAAATAGTTGGTATTTAAAAGTCTTCGGTCAGTGTTTCAGGCGTCAAGAGAGTCGATTTTATTCATCGTTTTTTCTGAAAACAAGCACTTACAGATTTTTTTCAATAATTTACTGATGGGCATGAATATCACACGAGCTAACAGAGGAAACAACATGCATAATTTTTAAAGCCAAGTTGTCTGACTGTCAAAGACAAGCGGACATGTGAATTCTGTGAAATTACTTTGTGCAGGAAGTGTTTGAGATGGTACTATGAGGCAGCTCCCACACGTTTCCCTTTGTGGATGCAGATGAGGAAACGTTTGTTTTAATACACTCGGCACAGAGCACTAGAACCAGGAGGCTGATGTCTCCTGGTTTGTTGGACTTAAAGTTCATGCAGATCTTTTGAGAAACACCATAAAAACTCTGAACTCTCTGGTGCCTGTAGGAACCCTGGACAGTCTCATTTATGTATCGCTGTTTTGGCCGGTGGGTGTTTGCACATGGAGTGTGAGAACAAGCTGTGCAAACCAGCTAACAGCAGACTAGCAGCAGAATACTGACTCGTGTCTGTGTTACTGTTGGGATCGTTTTTATCCAGGTTCAAACTGTGAGGATCGGCTTTCTGGGGTCTTCTGTTGGTGTGCGGAGTATCCGTGGATGTTTTTCAAGTAAAAAGAGTCATTTATGAAAACAATACTATTGAGAACAAGTTGACTGGAAGCTTCTGTTTTTACAAGGAGCCTGAACCAGGCGTGAAATGCTTTATAGTCGAGAAAATTTAAATATTAAAGCTTTAAATGTGCTGCTAATGACTGAGCCTCCGCCTCCAGATTGTTTTCATCATGGAAATGAATTAGCTGTTATACAACTAATTAACTGTTGATTATATATAGACTAAAACTGTTTATGTAAATCTAGTTTGAATGCACTATTGGATACTATCACATTTATGAGGAAAGTGGAAAATATTGGTATTTTCCCTTTAGAAGCACCACAGCTCTTTCATATAATAAAACAATGAGCTGCCGCTCACGTCAAGCATCCCTGAAACACCCTCATCGTGACCTCTGCGGTGAGCAAGCACCGAGCTTCTATAAGCCTATCACTTACTCTTAGCGTAATGCACTCTGACAGGGATTTTAGTCGATGCTATTTGCGATCGTGTTTGCATCCTGCTGCATCAATATCTAATATTCATGCATTCATTGCACCGTTACTCTGTTCTTCTTCTTTTATGAAATATTTAAAGGAAAGGAGCAGCAGCCATGTAAATGAGTGTTAGCTGTCACTCTGGAATAACCCGCCTCGCTCATGTTTTATTAATGAACCTCTGAATTGTTTCTGCTTGGGCCACTCGCGGTGTTTGCATTAAGAAATGGAGCGTTTTCCTCGCAGACGAGCGCCGCGATCCTCATCAGAACATAATGCCACGTTCTGCAGAGGCAAATGAAAATGTTCCGAGTCACTAAACAAACCAAATACCTTGATTTTTAGCACGGAAAGCCTAATTCACACAGTCAGCGCTCCATGCATAACAATAAGCGCGTGGCACAGGACTGAGTCTTGATACCAGATAATAATTGACTGCGCTTCTTTCAGAACTGGTGTTCGTCTGAAAAACAGAATAAACGACGAGCTTCTGCCGTCTCGAGAGAGACGGAACAAAATGGGTTTTGGCACTTTGTTGGAAGCAGCGTGCCGCAGGGTTTGAAGGGAAAATGCAGCCCTGGAGAAACATCGAGCATTCATAGCGAACCAATATTCTCTGGTACTGAAGTGTAAAATATAAGATGTGGAAAAGCATTTGTGGCACCAGCCATCTGCTGCTGAGGGGCAACGTGAAGCTTGGAGTTTGGTTTCCATTTGCTGCCGTCGTTTCCAGTTACTTTAAGTTGGAGCAAATTTGGGCAAAGAACGTGGACGGGATGGATGCGTGAGCTGTTTACCGGGCAGCTCTTCAGCCTGTGGCTCGTATGAAGTGTATCAGGACCTGTATCACACATCCATGTGTTTCCTGTCTGTGAGCTGAATTGGACTGCACTTGTGGCGCGCCAACGAAGACACACTCAGGTGTTCTTCTGTTAATTAATATCATTAACAACTTGTGACATCAGAAATTCATCTTCTGTGGATGAACTCTGTCTGGCTTCTGGTGACGGTCGTCCTCATTCAGCTCGGTGACCTCGGTGTAGAAGCAAACAAGCAGCTCTCCACCAGCTCCGGGTGGATGTCCAGAGCTGGAGGAGGACTTCTGTTTGTAGTCCAAGATGGCAGTTAGAGCAGGACAAGACGGCACAACCGCAACCCAACAAGCCCTCAGAGGAACACGACAAGGACCTGTTTACATCGACTGAACTATCAAAATAAAAGCAAGGACGCTGTCCACTAGTAAAAGGATCGCAACTTTTACTCAGAAGGGGGAAAAACAAACCCCAAAATCAACGATGGCGGCTATCAACATGCAAGGGCGGCTATCAACATGCAAGGGCGGCTATCAACATGCAAGGGCGGGCCATCAACATGCAAGGGCGGCTGTCAACATGCAAGGGCGGGCCATCAACATGCAAGGGCGGGCCATCAACATGCAAGGGCGGCTATCAACATGCAAGGGCGGGCCACCCAAGTCTCTTCAGGAAACTTTTTCTTGTGCAATAAAAGCACAACGATGCAGCGCAGTCCTGAAACTCGACGTTGCACAGCTCGAGTCAGAACGACGGTCGAGTTCAGACACATTATATTCTCATTAGGACCGAGAATATAATAAGATCCCAGCGGCCTCGGGGTTTGCATTAAAATAGAGCATAAATTAGTAAAATTATAAAAAAGAACAAAAGCTTAAACCGATCAGCAAAAGTTTGTAACTTGATACAGTTTATTTTCAGTTTACTGCTAATGTTCACTAATTAATGGAGGTTAAGTCGTTCGTGTATGTAAAGAAGGTTATTGGGGATTCAGTGCTTCTTTCTGCTAAAGATTACGTCACTTTCTCTTCATGCTGGATGTTGGAACTCCAGCACTGCATTATTGTGTCTGCACAGAAGAGGCAGTGAGACCTGTTAGCCTGCGTGTACCGAACACGACGGCCACGATAGCTGGAACTGAAACCTGAAATCAGAAAGTTTCCTTTCCTGAAGTCCTTCAACTTTCTTACAAATTCTCCACTTTCATTTGCAGATTCTGCTTGACTGATGATTGTGTCCCAGCCAAAAAATGCTCTCAAGTTTACCTTTGGTTGATTAATCCCTTAAAAAGAGCCAAACTAAGAGCGGAGCTCTCAGCTGCAAGTCGACTGATTCAAACCAAGATTCGGTAAAGAAATCTGTATCTGCTGGAGAACACCACGACTCAGTGATGCATTAATCCACTCATCCAGGTTTTTACCCAAACCCAGGGGATTTCTTTTGTTAGTTTGCATTGTTGCTGTTTTTGTTGACATCGGAAGATTTCATAAATAAAAAAGTTAAATATACAAGGTCTGCAATTCCATGAATGAAAAACACACCAACCATAAATAATTACAAAGAGCTCCACAGGAAAAAATGCCAAAAACCTTAAATAGATTTATGAACCTTCACGTGTGAAAGTGGGAGCTGCTGGGGGAGAATCATCACAAACAATAGTCAAGGCTTTGTGCTGAAGCGGGGAAATACTGGCCAGCAGTTTTTCTTCATATTTCAAATATATTTATTTTCAACGGTGCTCCCAGACTGTGGTAGAGAACGTTTGCACCCTCTCTAGAGCTGATGCGGAGAACCCTGAAGTGCCCAGTTTTTCACGTTTTAGAGATGTGATTTATGCTGATGCAGCTGTGAAGGTTTGAAAAGCAGCAGGGAGCTCGAGCTGTGCAGCGATGCCTCGACTCTGTCTGAAGACAGTAAATGTAGCGTGGCCCACGGAGACACCGACTTTTCAGGGTTCTCGTCTTGTTTGTTTGTTCAGGTGAGGTGTTTGGACATAAAGTCGTCCGCAGGTGAAACGTTCTGCCATAATCGGCAGATTACTGCGAGAACAAGTAAGATCGGCGAGTCTGAAGCTCAGACTTTGAAGTCGGCTGCTTGCACGTCAGCTCTGTCCTCCATATGTTTGTACTGTGTAATTTTGTGGCCTACCAACCATTTCATTTGGGATGCTTATTTTTCTGGAGGCACATATGTTCAGCAGACTCCCCTCGCTGTATCCGAGGATGTGGTTTAGAGCTGTTTTTCAGCCAATTAAATGCTTAAAAGGGCCTATTCTGTTTCTCCTTATTTCTCTGTTTCCTGTCATATATCTCCTGTTCCAGTCGTGGATCTTCATATTTAACACGGTCAAAGTTTGGAAAACGAGGTCAGTATGAAGGTCTCTGATCGTCCTGAACACTCAGTTTGAAGCAGTTTTTTTCTGCTCCTGGATCTGAGTGATGTCATCGAGTTAATCTGATGAAGCAGATGTTAGACTTGGTGATTATCTTTGGTGGGAACCATCATTTTTTTCATCTTTCATCATTGAAAATAGATTCACTTCCTTTTCAAATAAACAAGCATCTTTACCTGAATAACTCTGAGCTTTGTATTTGCCTTTTTGAAAATTTCACAATTTTTGCATCCAGGTGTGGAGGGAAGTGGAACCTCTGGTCATGACCGACTCTATCAGGAAAATCCTGAAACTGAATGTTGCCCCATCGTCCAGTAAACAGCCTATGACTGGATCCAAGATCGGTGGCATGAAAATGGTTAAATGCTGAACGTCTGGAACTGGACTTTTAATGATTGAATTTTAAATAATTTTAAATAAATGGAATCGAAAACCTTTGTAAAAATTCAGCTCTTCTGAGTTCAGGTAGAATTTGTACCCATTAGAAATCCTTGTCATGTTGCCCATTTTATTCTCTACTTTATTAATATTCGCTCGTTCCCTTTTCTTCATCTGCATTGGTTTAATGGAAGCAGGTGGAGATTTAGCTCCACCTGCATCACATAACAACAGTGCATGGAAACCTAGAGTTGGATGATTTGTTACCGTTTTTACCCAATGATCATCAGTCCAGTAAACTAGCTTCACCGGATAACAAAAACGACACAAGAAATTGCCCAGAAACAGCCGGTTATCAACAGCTGATGTAGTTCAGAGTCAGGCATCACTTTGCTCTTTATTTTACTGATTTATTCAAAAATATAGATTAAGATTTTGAGAAAACTCAGAGGAAATGAGACGTCAGTTGTAAATCTGTCCTTCTTGTGTCGGCTGTTTGTAGTCTCGCTGTGACTGTGGTCGTTCAAGCTTTAAGTTTGAAACCCGTGGCACACAACAAGTATTTTATTTCTTGGTCAAAACAAGTTAATTCCTGTGGCTTTCTCCGGCTCCCTGCTCTACTTCTTACTTACACAGCTGCAGTATGAGTAATAAATCTCATACAGTAAAATGGCAGGACTTGGACGAGTGCCTGGACGGGCAGGTGGAGCAAAGAAGTGAAAGAAATCAAACTCTACAGTTATTTTCGCCCAAATGTCACCTGAAAACTGGGGAAATGTCAGCAGAGATGGGCTGTAATTAATAGCAGTCGGCTGTTTCCCGACAGGACGAAGAGCACTTAGTCACAATCTGCTTTTATTTTGTCGGGCGCTTCGCTCGGGCTGAGTCGGGTTATGTTCCCTGACAGCCGGGACGGAGCTCACTCACCCTCGCCAAGATAAATGAAATCATACTGTATAATTTGGCCCTGCGCGAGGCTTTTAAACGCTCGCCTCCTGGGAGATCCTTTCAAAGTCCTCCGCCTCGCCCCACGGAGCACGCTCAGAGGCTCGTACGTGTGTGCCAGGAAGCGCAAACACGACAAATTTACTTGGGGAAAGTGTAACGGGCGCGATTAAATTTTCAGCAGCGGCTCCGACATGAACAGAGCTGCGGATGAATATTGATGTTCTGTCGATGCTGTTTACTGTTTACACTGGGAGGCCGTTTAGCCGAGCAGCTGATGATGAGAAGGACATACACCCCTCAGTAATCTTCCTGCCAAGCTGGAGGGGTGGAGGAGAATAGTGACGAGCAGGTAGAGGGCCGTGGTTCAGGTGTCGCTGTGGTAATGTCATCAGCGATGAGGCAGATTAATCTTTGGCGACCTGTTTTTCAACATGATATGAATGAATAATTTGCATTTGAAATCAAGAACTGACAGGACAGCGTTTCTCGCACACACACACTATAATGGATACATGTAAATAGGTTTGGGTTGTCAGCTTTTATTTTTTAATCCATCTGAAATAACAATGCCATCCACAGCTGATTTAAACAATCCCCTCGCTCTTATTTTGAAAGAGCAGCTGCTGGTAACATGATATCCAGCGCACTTCCTGTCGGTTTAACCACAGTTAAAAATAAAAAAAATGCAAAAGTGAGTCGCAGTATATGGCTGCGCAGCTCATGGAAGTAAAGTCTGTGTGCTTTGCATCTCTTTAGGTTTCTTTGCCAAACACACGTCAGTGTCTGTGTGCAGCCTCCACTCTGGCTCAATATAAAAAAGGAGGGAGGCGCTATCCTGTGATCTTATTCAGAAATTTGCAAAATAAAATAAGAATTCTCCCAAAAATAGTCAGTGATGGATTTACCTGCTCTCAGCAGTTGTAACATTTTCACCTCACCGTGCAGGCAGGTCCGACTTACTGCTCCACAAAGCTGTAGTTACTTCAAATACTCGTAGGCTAATATTCTATCCAACAAATCTATAACAGCTTAAATGATTAATGCACAATAAATCGATATCTGTATATACGGCACCTAAAACTATAATATAAAAGTAGTGGAGGACATGCTTTCCCCTCTTTAGACTCTGCCAGCATGCTGCAGGTGTCCCAGCTAGAAAGAGGGAGGACGGCTGCTGACAGCCTGCGGCCAAGTTTACCAGAAATCTGATTAAATTTAAAGATGGAGGCAAACAAAACAAGCCTGTCTGTCGAGTCTGCACACACAGCTCCCCTTTTAGCGTCTTCTTTATTCAGCATCCCGTCGCTGTGTGAAACGAGTCGGGGCGGACGGGAGCCACTAAAAACTTTTGTCTAAATTTAAAATCACAACGATTTTAAACTTTGAACAGTGACAGCAAGAAAAACAACGGTTTGCTTCTCGGGTGAATCAGTTGGTAGAAACACCATGACTCCTTCAAATGGGCCAACAGCCAACCAATCAGCTTGCACAGCTGACTCACTGTTCCCAGGCCACCAGGCCTTTGATTATAGGCCCGGCTCTAACTGAATCCTGCCTCCCTCAAACTAACATCAGTCACATGAAGGTGGTTCTGCAGCTCGATCATCTCAGGTTTATCAATGTGAGGTGTGAGTGAGTTTCCAGAAAAGAGGCAGAGCAGCACGTTTCTGAAATAAAGCTTAAACTACAAACACAAAGCAGCGGAGTGAGACTCTGAAAGCTTTACAGCGTGCGTGGTTTTATAAAGAGCTGTATGAACATGTGTGTTTTAAGTGCTTTGAGTGGTCAGAGCAGCGCTGTAGCACACTTATCAGCATCACTGTCCCGTCGTTAAGCTTCAGGAAGATCTGATGATAACTGCGTTTTCAGGGACATTGATTTGCTGCTTAAATCAGGTTATTCCTGCAGCAAGAGTTACGTCCTTTCAGCTGGAACTCCAGCAGCCTTTCAGAGTCTGAGAGGAAGTGAAGAACCCATAAACAGGATTTAATCCAGTGAGTAGTCTCAATTTAATGCAAGTTCAACAAGAAAACCGGTCTTAGGTTCCCTGTTTTAGGATCATATCACTCTTTAAAGGCTGATAGGATAATAAAATCACTGTAAACTTGCAGCCACAATAAAAAAAAAAGCCCCTAAGAATCTGGATTTCTTACTGATGCTCGACTGGGAAAGACTTCAGTCTTTAAAAGCTAAAGACTCTCTCTTACTATCTGCAGCCTGAGCTCTGAGGGAGCTTCCAGGAATGGTGACGCTGTTTTCAGAGAACTGATCAGTAGGTGGTGGTTTGTACATGTCGATGTCCCACCTGGAGCAGAATACTGCGGCGCCGGGGAAGACGAAGCGGTCGAGACTGAAGGCTGCCTTCTTACGTCCCGGGAATGATCAATACTTTGAGGCGGCCAGATCTGACTACGTCAAACACTGGACCTCCCCGACCATGATCTATGCATACAGGCCTGCACTGAATCCCTACTTGCAATTATTTTGGTTACCAGCAAATTCCCACATTTGTAGGGAAGTTTGCATGGATCCAAATACTCACGGAATATGTATGAAACAGGGGAAAGTCAAATGTCGTCCACTTCCTGTTTGTGCTACACTTCTCTGAGTCTCAGCAAGTAGTTGGTGAGTGTTTGCAGACAGGTGGGCAGTCGGCAGAAACCAAAGCAATCACAGGAGGGTTTTGGTTTAACGAGTCTGCGCTGGAAGCTTTAGTCCTTTTTTATTCCCACAAATATTTTCTTGCAGAAATAAAAACCCTGGGATTAAAATCTGGAAATGCACAAACATCTAAGGATTCACTTTTGGCTTTAAGCACAGGGTGTCCACAGTTTTTATTTCTCCTTAAAGTCTTTGCAGAAGTATCAGTTTGAGGCTGACGATGAGGAGCGAAGCAAACACAAAGCTGCATTTTGGGTGATGGCGTGTGTGTGTTTTGGCTGTTTAACAAGCGTTTTATTCCTCGTAATGAAGCAGAAACAAACAGATGATAAATGACAAGATGTTCCTTCTGCTTTCCGTCCCCTTGTGAGGAAAAAACAACCAAAATATCAATTTATTCACAGCACAGCAGATAGCAGCAGAAACAACATTAATCATATTTCTGGCACAGACACAATACCTCCTCCAGGATTGTACATATCAGGCAGTTTTAAGTGTTTCCATGCAGATGCTCCTGATTGATGACACGTCTGTTGTTTCATAAACACGAGCAGAGGCAGCGCTGGGAGTTTCTGAGATGATTACACTCAGGACTTGTTGTTTCTGTGACTCCGTTTTTCATGTCAGAAGGTCTTTATCGTCTCCTGGCCGATCGCATCCTGAATAAACTCCAGATATTTGAGTTAAACTTTGCTTTTTGTCTCCTAATTTGAATACTTAACGAGTTTAGGTACGACGAGCCCGAAAACTTCCCAGAGAATTTTCTCTTCTCCTGAGACACGGAGCAGAAAGGAGCAGGACCGGTCGCCGGAGTCAAATGGAGAAAATTGAAAATTGATTTTTCTACTCTTTGAGAAAATAATAGCTCAGGAGTTGGTGGGAACATTTCTGCACTTAATTTGACGGCAGTTTTGTCTTTTTGTACAAAATAAATGTCAGAACAGTCATTTTCTCAGCCTTTTCTGTATCGCAGCCTGATTTTTAGGATCCCAAATTATCATGACAGCAGCAGTTGGAGAGCTGACAAGTTGTCATCTGAATTCACGTCTTTTGTCTTTTAAGAGCTCAAAGAGCTGAAAGCTCGAGTATTAAATATGAATTAGAAGTGAGATAACACTCTTTAGCAGGATGGGAACAAGTCTGAATGCGAAGCAACGCTGAAGAAATCACTTCAACGTTTTAATGAGCCCCTTAATACAGATTTAGTCATTTATTTGAAAACTCTTGAACTGAAATATCCTCTGTCAGAATTTTAGGCTTGTTTAGATTAAGATTTCTGTTTTTAATAATCTGCACGTAGCAGAAACAACCCCGACAGAAGTTTGAGCTTGATGGGCTCTGACTGCACCAGAGATGAAGAAACCTGCAGCCGGTGGATGAATGGTATATATTGTAATATATCTATATCACTAAAGCACTTCTGGATGGATGCAAACTGCATTTCGTTGCCCTGTACCTGTGCATGTGCAATGACAAAAAAGTTGAATTCTATTCTAATCTAATGTGAAGCTGACCTCGCCAAACTTCACCAAAGTCAGAGCAAGACAGCGACGGAGCGCGTCTGTTTTCAGAGCTTGTTTGCGAGCAGAACTAACTCGATTACCTCAGTATTTATACTGTTATTGCACCACTGATGATGTGCTGTTGAGCAGTTCTCTGTTCTGCGTCACAGAAAACTGAAGAGCTTTTGGGACAAAACAAGAGATTCAAAAATCTCATTATGGGTTCTGGGACACTGTGACAAAATAATCTTCCTTGTAATCAATAAAATATTTGTGGTTTGGTGAAGCCTGCTGGCAGAGGAACGGACGTCACCCTCCCCTCTGTCCTCGTCACCGGAGCCTCTGAGGTGTGAGAACTGAGTGTTCTGTTTGCTTTGACCGCCAACGTTAGACAACAACACAGCGAATGCTTTTTAAAGCCTCCAAAGACCTGCCACTTTCCAGAAGGTCTGCAGAAAAGTATGAAGTCCGGTTCACACTTTGATTCAGGGCTTTTACGTCTGTTACATAACGGAGTCCGGAGGGAGCCGTGAATCAGACCTTCATTTGTCGTAGATCTGCTGTCAGGTCGCATTAGCTGTGGCTGGCTGGATGTCGTCTTTGTGCTGAGCTTGTTTTCTAATTTCAGAAGCATTAAGATCCTCATTCTTCAGCTTTAAATGTCATTTTATACGACGTTTAAAGTATTCACGTCTTAACAGCCGTCTTTACAGGACTGAGAGACGGAGAGTAGAGAGATTGTCTTAGACTAGACGGTGTTACCTTTCACATGAAGTCTCGTGCATTTATTTTGACATGCTGTAAATTCACAAGCAGTCACCACAGCAGCTCTGCACGTCTCATTTGGTAGGTTTCTTTAGGTTGAAGGCCCGTCGTCAGGAATCTGTGTCTGCTGTTGAAGTTCCTGTCCCCACATCATCGCTGACCTGGTGGATGTTTTCAGGGAAAATGGTCCGAGTAAGGTTAGAGGATTGTCTCCAGTGATGACTCGGACCTGTGAGCCCCTCGGTGGATTTGAACTCAGCAGGAAACGGCGCTCACCTCTGCTCCACCGTCTCCCTCGTCATCGTAGCCTTTCTACCTTAATGGTTCCCAGAAGGTGAATCCTGTGTCCTCGGTGGTTGGGCTGCTCCAGTGTTGCAGGAACCACTAATTGCAATTGATTTAGTCAAAATTGAGATCTCGATTATTTGACACAGTTACTTGGGGCTGTTAACTTTACAAACACTGTGCATGTATTGATCTGAAGAGTCTCTGACAGTGAATTTCTTCACACCTAAAAAATAAGTCACCTAAAAATGAATTAACTCGTGAGAACCAACCAACACGACTGAAGGTGGACACAAGACCCTCTGTGGGGGAAAGCAGGCGTCTGCAGGCACCACCACGTTTTTATATCCTGTAGGTTGTTCTTGTTAAACAAAGGCTCTCTTTCAGTCATCTTAACTCGAGTCAAACTAAAGAGGAAGTAAATCTGTGCGTTTGTGGACGAGTAAAAGTGCAGCGCTGTAAAGAAAAGAGCTGGATTCATAATGAAAGTCAAACGGAGCACTTTATCAGTAAAAGGATTGAAGATTTCAGGAACTTCAGGTTGAGCTGTTGGAGTTTGTGGGTCAGGGTGATCGGACCGCCTCAGAGGTCTGGGTTTGTTCTCTTAAAATGCCAAAAACAAGAGTTTGTGGGTTAAAGTGTGAGCGATGAATTTTGGATTGCATCACCTTCCTTTTCTTTTGGAGTTTATTCGAGTCTCACAAATAAAAACGGAGCCTGAAGTCATGCTGACCTTTTACTTGCAGAATCACGGAGACCACCTGCTTCACTCTGAGTCAGAGCAACCCAAAACTGAAATGCCAGCACAGAGTGTGCTCGACAGATTATATTTGTGAAGGACAGATCGGATCAACCCGCGTGGCGTTTTCACTGATGTCGATTCACTTTCTCCCGGCGTCGCTCCTCTCCAGCTGAGGAGGAATTATCCGTCGATCAGGTTTGCGGGCTGAGTTTAGGGCAAACCAATTATCTGCAGCGCTACAGGGTGACAGACACTTTTAATTGTCTTCCACGAGGCAATAAAGGGTGTTTGTCAACTGGCTGGATGTGGACTTTCTAAATCTGTTGTGGCTCTTGGAGTTTAATTAAGCCTGGAGGATAAATCGAGCCATAAAGTCACGGTGCTCTTTGGAGGAAGGCTCGGTTGTCTGTCAGGAGGTCTGCGGACGTCACACAGTGTCTGCAGTTGTTTTTATTAAACTCAAGATTCACAAGTTGACTCAGATTCAAATCATTTCTCTAAAACATGACAGTAACACTATGATATCTAATATTTCAGTCTCAGTAAATTCTTAAATGTAGAAGTTATCTAGCAGAGATTGGAAGTGTTATTCTAATCGAGTCGTGCTGTGAACAGAAAGAAACAAACCCCTCGTGCTGTCTCTGTTCGTGTTTACATGCATTGACCAATGCTACGAGGACTATTTTGTTCTGGAGACTCTTTATATTTTAAATGTTGCAGAAAAAGCGGGAGTTGAGATTGATTTACAAGAAGCAGAAAAGGGAATTAGAGGAACGTCTGGAAAAATAAGGACCACTTTGTGCAGCTTCTCCCATTAACCTTAATATTGGGAACCACTGTCATATGAGAGAGTTGTTCTTGTGACGACAGTGACATAAATTTCACATTTATTACCGTCTAATCTTCAGCAAGTCATCTGGAGCCTTGCTTGCAGCTCTGTTGGAGTTAGAAACTCCAGACCAGTAGTCTCATTGTGGACACAGGAAGTGGGCTTGTGTTGGCCCACAACTGCAGCTTGTGATCAGCTTAATGATAAATTTCACATGTACTAGCCTAAGTGTCTGCAGCCTCTGTGAGGCTATGGTTTGACCTGAATGCTAACATTAGCGTGTTAGCATGCTCAAAGACATAATATCCTGCAGGGCAGCCAGGACAAAGCCCTAAAGCCCAGAAAACAAGAGTCCAGTAAACATGACTACCTAATGGGCCCTTACACATTACATGGAGTATATTCTGGATAAAAATGGACACATGACTTGAATTTCAAATATAAATATTTAATAATTTTGGATTCCTTTAGTTAAAACGTGCTGGTAAAGATATTACCTGTACCTACTGACCTTGCCTGCTGTCATTTGTGCAGAATGCCTGTAAACCCCTCGATGTCAACAACGCAGCAATCCATTTTCAGCGAGTGTCTTTCGAGCAGTTTGTCAGCACAGCTGCATTTTAAGTCATGTTTAACAAGCAAAGAGGAAAAAGTGGCGCTCAAACGAGGACGAAGAGATGAGAGCAGGATGAGCACATCGCCTCGACTTTGGACTTTAGCAGCGTTATCAGTGACTTTGCAGAGCAAGAGCCCCGAAAGATGAAGTTCTGTTTGTGTAAATGTCTGAAACATTGCTCCCACTTATATGCCGAAAATCCGCACTCGTACTGTAATATGTTGTGTGACGTATGCAGAAGCTAGTCTACTGAGAATGAGTGTTGAATGAGGAATTCTATAAATGGGTGTGCTTGCTATTTGCTAATATTTTTGCACTTGTAGTTGTGTTTGCTGCAGTGTGATGTGGTGGTAAAGCGATATCTGCCCTGGGGCCTTTCACAGAGTTGTTACGCCTCTGAACAGGCTGGCGGTCACATGATCGTCTCCCAACAACAAGTGACAAGCTGTTATGACATCATGTTTTGAAATTAAACGCCCTCTAGTGGTCAAGTTAAGCTTGTCATGCACGCTAGCACAATAGTAGTAGCTAATTAATGCTGCAAATGTTTCACAAAGGGGTTTTATGTATATATGTTTTGGGGGAAAGCAGCACGTGTAGCGAACAGAAGAGCTTTGCTACATAAGCTAATTTTTCAGTTCGATTCAATTTTATTTCTATAACGCCAAATCACAACAACAGTCGCCTCAAGGCGCTAATGACCACGCCAGTTAGCATCCCTTAACTGTTTATTATAAAGAAGAGTGCCTGCGCTCTGTTTTTAAATGCCGGCAGACATTTAACTATAGGTTAGCACAGTAATTATTTTTCATATAAAACAGCAGGAGTTACTCTTACATATCGTGCACGAGCGCGTCCCACAGCATGGTTTCCTTCCACCAATGGGTTTTGCTGAAATCAAGTGAAAAGGACACAAAACAGCAACAACACTGTGATCCAGTTTCCCTGCGTTTTCAGTCTGATCAGCTGTTCAGCACATCCTACTGTGGAGTATCCGTCATCATGTTACTTGTGCACAGTAACAACCTTTTGCAACAAGTTCTCAAACTGGGCGTCTCAAAACTGAATTTATGAACACAGTCAATTTCTTTGTGTTTTATTGCACTTTTTTTTTGCAATATATTTATTTACTGTGGACGTATTACATCGATATTGTTAAATTTTGGGATATAAAGGTTGTATTGATGTGTAAATAGGGGTAATGCTCCAAAAATGCAGCATTTAAAAATGTAAAGATGAGCTCTGGTGGATTTGTTCTGTGGTAGGTAATCAGGTTAATAACCATAAATTCTTCACAGTTCATGCAATCTCTCCTTCTCTCTTCAATCTGGGGACAATAAATATATCTGTGCAAAATCTCATAGAAACCCATCAAACAGTTGCTGAGCTGCAGTCTGGAGCAGAGGACGTCCACTGCTGTCCCTGCAGGTTCGGCAGTAATGCGGTTAAAAAGCACTTCAGCAGTCTGGGATTCTTTTGTCTGTTTTTCAGGATGAAACAGCTTTTTGAACCCATCATTTTGGCATGTGGTGGAGGATTTGAGAAGGATCTTGTTCCTTGGCGTCACCGTTGTTTGTAAGTGCTGCTGTTTCTGTGGAGAGATGTGCAAAAGTAAACAAAATAAACAAATCTAGATATCTTCGTGTCAAGTGGAAATGCACAGCTTTTCTGTGGAAACCTGTGAGTACCACAAACCGCAGCGCTCACACGGATGTCTGAAACATTGAAAATGCAGGACATCCATCAGCCTCTACACGTGTTTCATGAGCTGCAGCAGCTCCCGGTAACGTGATCCTGCAGATCTGCAGGTGTGCTGTAGCCTGCAGGCCTTCAGGTGAGCTGACATCACGTCTCTCTGTATCGCTGCAGCGTGAAATACCGATGTTTGCACTTCAAACGAGGGCTGGCGTGACTCAGCTGAAGCCTCAGATCACGTTCACTCCAAAAATGTAAATCTTAACAGCGTCTGACTGCAGGTGTGGACGTTTGAAGGGGCCAGCGTTTGATCGATCCACCTCTTTGATCTCACACTCATTAGCTCAAGTTATTTTCAGGCTGCAGGAACACGAGCCCTCGCTTCCTGTGGTTTTTCCTTCCTTATCGCCTCCTCCTTTATCAGGATGGAGGGCAATGGTCGTGGGTTGGAGCATCACTTTGCTTTGATGACCACTTTATTTTATGTCATTGCAGGAAAATACCTTCAGATATAAACACTATAAACAGTCCTGGACATATTTTTATAGATGATCTCTTTTAATTTTAAGACTGTTGACTTCATCATTGCAAGATTTGCAGTTTCATTGCTGAAAGCTGAGCTGAACTGAACCTGACTCAGTGTTTGTGTCTATAAAGTGATTGTAATTCGACTCAGTTAAATTCAGTTTTATTTTTAAAGCATCAAATCACAAAAACATTTGCCTGAAGCAGCTTTAATAGAAGAGTCACGGCGACGTCGGCTATTCGCTTCAGTTATTTTGAGAGCCCAACATTAGCTGCTACGAGTAACCGTTTGTAAATTGTGCCAAAGCCTCACTCAGACCGAGGCTGTGCGACAGCGAATGGAGGTAGGCGAGATCCAGAGTTTGATGGTGTGGACGTGTGATTCAATACGTGAGCCTGAAAGGGAAAAGGCCTCGAGGAAGGTCAACGAGGCGATGGCTGGATCAGATCAAGGAACGCCGGGAGGCGCTCTGGATCAGGCCAGATGGAGACGGGTGTGGAAGCACATAGACCAAAAGAAAAAGAGAAGAACACTCGCACAAAACAAAAGAAGTGTTGTTTCTGATATGTTTGGTTTTGTTTGTTGTTATGAATCCATCACAGCCATTGGCTTGCAGCAGTGTGGCCTATACGGATGGTTCCCTCATTCCTCCTTGATGACTGCTTTATTTTTTTATAGCTCACCCATCAGAGAGCTAATCTCAGCAGCTAATTGGAGTCACTGAACTGGACCTCTGGGCTGTGTTTGTATTTCTATTGCTGTTATCAGAAGAAGAATACAGCTGCTGTGTGCTTGTCTGTACTGCCACTGTCCAAGAAGTCTAAGGTAATTTTTCACTGAGTGAAACTTCAGGATTTTATTGTTAATAAGCTCTAATTAGCGGCTGTCCGTGTGATGCACCCTACAGTCTCCACCCTCTCGTCACTCCAACATGGTGCAGTCCACAAACTGATGCATGAGGTCATCCTGCAAACAGTTTTTCAAGGTTCCTTGCATGTTCACTGTGAAGAACATAGATTCAAGCTGCCTCAGTGTCTTCTGTCTCCTCCTGTGAGACCAAACTGACTCCATGATGTTGATATCAAGCCTTTGTGGGGGTTCGGACCATCTGTTGATCTTCTGCTCGATGAAGGTTTCTAATGACTCTGGCTGGAGCTTTTGGCTTTGTTGTTCTGCTCCGGGAGGATCAGACGCCTCCTGGATGGAGCTGCTGATAAATGAGACTAAATATGTCAAATTCCTGGAAGAACTGCAGACTGAGGCGCCCGCAGCGTCTCTTAACTAAGCGTCTGACTCACACAACCTGCGAACACGTCTTGATCTTTTTTGATGTTTGGGCGTCAAACCGAAGGAACAATTAAGACTTGATGACAGCCTCCTCCGTCCTGGCTGAAAGAATGAAAATGATTTCTCGGTGACATTGGCTTAATGCGTGGGCTGCCAATTATGTGAGGTGATACAGCATGCGTCAATGGTTTGGTAGATTAGGCGTGAACGGCAGGTTTATGAAGCCAGTGGGACTGCAGAGGCCTCATTTGTCAGATTTAGAGTGGCTCGGCCTGCCCGCTGCTCTCTTACAGCAAACTCTGCCTCTCTCTGTCGGATTCGCCTCTGATTGTAGAAAAAAGGGCTCGCAAACATGATACAAATACAAAGGTTGGGATTTAGCTTTGGTTGGAATATCAGGGTGTTTCCAAGCTGTGAGGAGCCACAAGCACTTTCTATCTCAGTCGTTTGTCTCGGCTGGCACTGAGGCCCAAACAGTCATCAAACAATACACCAGCAATGCACTGTGGGAAAAATGGCTAAAGTGTGATAAAAGAAGAAGAGGACAAAACGAGGCGGCACTGCGTCATCACACGGCCACATCCTTGCTGTTGCCGTGCAGGTTTTCCTGAATGAATATGTAGGTGTCCCCACATAGACTGTGGTAAAAAGAGGCTTTTTCCTTCCCACTGTCGCCAAGTGTGTGCTTAGACGAGAGCATCACGAAAGTTCTGTCGAATATCTGCAGAAACTAAAACAGGAAGTTTGATGAGCTAAACTGGACCGACTATGGATGATTCAGTAGCTCCAAATTTTACATTCAAACCTGTTGAGGCTTGTTTAAAATACACATTAGACAGATGTTGTACATCTGCATTAGCAAATGTTAGCTGGTCAGCTTGTACCCTGCTGGAGGAGCACGAGGAGCCTGGAAATGTTTGATTAATGGATTCTAGAACTGTGAAGTTTTCATTCTGGGCAGATAGAAGCACGTGGAGGAGGAGATGATGTTTTATCATCCGACGAGCTGATGTGATGCTCTGTTTATTCTCAGGCCTCCAAATCCCCGGAGGAAGTTTACAGCTCTGAATATTTACTGCAGAAAGCAGCTGTGCCTGCTTTATTCACACGCAGTTCTTCGTGTGTGGGAATTTCTCTTGTGTTTGCCTTTGACTGGTGGATGCAGTCGATAACCTGATAGCAGCTTCTGTAGCTTCGGGCTTTGGAAAGCAATACCAGGGATTTTTGCTTTATTTAACCTGCCGGTGATGCCAGATTGGGCTTTTTCTGCCCATTTGGGTCAGCTACTGTAAAACTGTTGGGGCCAGATTTCTGATATTTATGCCAAAAATAAGTCTGTAAAATGTGAACGCACTGATATGTTTTGTTGTTTTTGTTTCAGTGTGACACTCATCCCAAAGAAACAGAAAATATGATGTTTTTATGGCAGAACTCGCTTGATAGTTTTCTTCTGCACATTGTGACACTTCATTGCATCCAGTGGCAGACGGCACACAGGAGACAATAAAGCTCTCCTATTCTGAATGTTACCAGCCCACTCAATGGGTGCCAGTCATTATCTGTCCCATGGTTTATGTTTTCATATCTGTAAACTATCACAATATTTTATGTGGGTGTTTGTTTGTTAAAAAATAAGGCTAACACAGAAGTTATTTTAGCTCTGAACCTTTAGCGCTCAACACCAGACATGCTAGCTTATTAAACCAATTACTAATTTCATCTCTGACTGTATCCAGTAATGGGAGCCATGGCCGAGTCAGGTGGATTATAGGATGGATGACTTTAATAAAATCAGGCAGTGTTTTGATAAAGAAATGATCAGTTGTGTTAACCTACAGAGAAGGACGGCTGCCGGTGCTAGCATTGCTAACATTACTGTTAGAATGGCTGGTAAGTCTAAGGTAGTTTTTGGTAGCCCCCCTTTGTTTTACAAGAAAATCTTCGCACCCTCCACCCCCCTAGGGGGCGTGCCCCCCACTTTGGGAACCCCTGGTCTAAGGTTTAATTTAGGTGTAATTGATTTTGAAATTAAGAATGGATAAGCGGTTATAAAAAAGTGTTTTTGTCAGTGTGATGAGCTTCATGACTGATTGGAGTCATTAGCAAATGAGCGTGTGCTACTTAATCCTCCTTTGCTGATTCTTAGGGGGACCATCCATCCATTTTCTTAAGCTTATCCAATTCAGAGCTGTGGTGCAGCTGAAGCCTATCCCAGCTGTCATAGAGCGAGGGGCGGGGTCCCGGACAGGTCGTCTGTCTGTCGCAGAGCTAACACAGAGAGACATTCAGGCTACATCCACACCTTTCGTTTCGTTTTGGCCTCCCCTCCACACTGAGACGGCGCTTTCCTCAAGGACAAATGCAGCGTTTTGAAAATGCTCTCGAAAACGCATACATTTCAAAACGGAGCTGTCCTGTCGCAGTGTGGGTGCTCGAAAACGCAGACTTTCTAAAATGATGATGCATTTCAGTCATGTGATGCAGTCATGTGACCAATTAAACAAAGATAGCGAAGTGCATAATACAGCAGTTGTTTTGTTTGCTCTCAATTTTGACAGCCCTAAAAAGATGAATATCAGTCTGTGCATGCTCCAGGTAGCTTTTCTTCAAACTCTCACTCGCTTTTGCGCAGGACTGGAACGGAAGCGTTTTGGGCCGTTTCAACGTGGATGCACAACTCTGTGAAAACGAATGAAAACGCTAGTGTGGACGCAGAAAACGCTGTTTTCAGATCTATCCGGGCTAGTGTGGACGTAGCCTCAGATCTGGATCTGAAGGGAATTTCCTCAAAGCTTCTTAATGACCAACAGGAAGACTTCCACTTCCAAAGAAGTCTACAGAAAATTTGTCCTCAGCTGATGTCTTATTAAATTCAACATCATGTTCATTTTGTAATTGATGGTGTTTAATAGAGTCAAACAGGAGGGTTGCCTAGGTTACGCTCATTGGCTTACGACTTAACAATCACAACTTGGTAGCCAATAAGCAATCAGTGTTGCTCAGTTTCCCAGTCAGACCAGCTCCTCACTCATCAGGTGTAATTCCAAAACACCAACATGGCGACAGCAAAAATAATCATCGAAAATATGGTACATTGATCTTTAGACGTCCCAATATTGTCACTTTCGGTGCTGTAAAATCACAGATGTTCCTTTTTCTGCTGAAGGTGCCAGAAATCCATAATAAAACCCAGCAATGATTGGCAGCAGGTCCTCGTCTACAACCTGCTTTGGACGCTTTAACTGAGTTTGTAATGACAGCAGTTTGGTTAGATTTGGTTTGGGATCTGAAACCCTGAATTTCCTACTTCCTGGTTTTGTAATGTAAAGCACAAATGTAGGCCTGTAATAGTAGCCTGGTCCTCTGCCTATGACAGTGGGCTATTTGCTGGGGAGACTTTATCTTCTTCCTCACTCTGATTACGGATTCATAGCTGATTACAATGGAGGTTAACAGCCTGCCAGAATATTGAGGAGGAAATGTTCTGCAAAACCAAAACGAGGACCTAAAAGAGGCTAAAAGTCTCAGCAGAGCTGCAGAAACACTGAAACTTTCTGTGGCTTTGTCACAACATTCAGCACCCTGCATGCTACGTATAAATTATTGATTAAGGCAGCTTTAAACGTACATACGGCGTTCTGTGGGGATTCATTTATTCAGGCACTCAGCCTCCGCTGACACCACGTCCCTCATTTCAAGCTCAGCATTGTGAGAAACACCATGGCAACAGAGGACTCCCGATGCTTCACCAGCCTCATTTCCACAGTGTTGTGTCTTCTTTGTTTTTCAGCCTCCCCACCTCTCAAAACCGTGGCTGCACATCCAGATAGCCACATTCTGCCTGCTTTAGCCACGCCGTCTCCACTCCAGCTCTGCACATTTCCTTTTTCTTTTATGGAAAGTCTCTCCTCCCAAATCAAGCTGTGAAAAGGGCTTTCTGTCGCCTACAGACAAAGACTCGGGCTCTAAACTGTGCCTGAGAAATGGACCAGCATCTTAATGTCAGTTTACTGGGCCTGAAAGAGACGTCAAACATATGAAGAAAACAGCATTGTGTCAAGAAAAAACTGATAATAACAGCTTATTACACATGTCTAGTAGAATAATTCGATTATTTTGTATATGCTGACAGATTTTGGTTTGGCTTCGTGCCTTTTTTCAGGAGAAAATCCCATTAAATTCTGCCAAATAACATTAAAGCCAAACTCGCCTCGATTCTAATTATGGCTCACATTCAGCAGCGGCTTTGTTTTTGGCCACTTTTAAATGGGATCCTCTCTTCTTCTGTCCTGACACAAAAACATCAGTGTGGTCGGAAAATCCATTAGGATTCCTTCAAATGTTCTAATCTGTTCATTTTTCTGTCTGCAACCTACGACGCCGAAGACGTGCCTCCAAAAAAACTTTGCTAGTTGTTAAAGTTTCACGAGTATCTAAAACCAAATCGACCCCACGACAAGCCGATTTAGGATACCCTGCTGTTATATAAGCCATTAATTAATCTGTTCAACTAGTCCAAAAATCTCCAGAACAAAGCAGGTGGACCTCCGAGGAGTTTTATTGTTTAATGAAGGTTCAGTTCAGCGGTGAGTCAAGCCCTGAATTTTCCTCCTAAAAACCCATAAAACACATTTGTATCTTCAAACCGATGATCATTAATTCAGGCTCAGAAGCAGCAAAGGTTTAATTTAGGTCAGTTTTATTGTGTTTTTCTCCCTGAAATCCATTTAACCACAGGCGAAACCAATTAGATTACAGTATATAATGAAATTAAAAACTTGCCTTGCCATTTTTACCTTGAAAGAGCCTTAATGGATTCTGTCGGCCAAACTGCGTTTTAATCCCCTGAAACTTCTTCAACAAGGCCGGAAAAACAACTTCATGCCTTGTGAAGCCTGTTCAGCATAAAACATTAATGAAGCTACACATTTGAGCAGTTGCGCTCTGGAAAAAAAAAATGTTAATTTTCCATAAAAAATAAACTTTTCGAACTTTCATTTTTTAAAATTTATTCTTCATTTTCAAGATCCTGAAGCCAAGAAGGGAGTAAAACATCCAGATCTCCAAAGGGATAAAAATTTTAGTACAGAAAGTTCAAATTATCTCCCTTAACTTAAATGAGTAAGACAAATGTTACGTGTATGTGAAAGTTCATCGAGCAACCTCGTTTTTCGGTGCTTCTTTGTCGATGAATCAAACGTAAGTTTTCTGCACTTGTGCAGCTTCAGAGCTGCAGAACATTACACAACAAAGGGTTTCCATCGGTCCACAGGCTGCACTTTGACAACATCAACAACATGTTTTCCACACACAGACTTTCTGCTGCAGCCCAGCTGGGACTGTGTGATTAACCATGTTGTAATTTCAGTCATGAATTCGTCTTCCAAGAAAATGGTTATAAAACTGCTATAAAATGATTCTTTTGCATTCATTTCCAGCTGCTGTTTTGTGTCGTGTTATAAATCAAACAAGCTCACACCAGAGGTGAATCCAGAGGAAGTAAGAGTTTAAAGGTTCAGGTACCTGATGATGACCGCCTTTGTCTCCAGCCCACTGAGGGTCACGCTACAGAGCAGCTTTCAGTAGCATGCAATCTAAGCGTCATTTGGCTGTTGGGTCAATCTCTGCATAGGTACTCTGCAGTAGTAGTACTGAAGTGCACTGTCTGTCTCTGGTAGGGGCTGCAGGCCAGCAGTGATAGATGGTGTCTCCCCAACATCTTTATCTATTTTTATTACTTTAACAAAGTCACAAAGTAATCACGTTAATGAATCCTTTCATATTTGTAAAGTTACAAGTCTGCTCAGCTGGTAGCTCCAGCTCGTCTTGTGCTTCCCTCTGGACTTGTCAGGTCGCTGATGTCATCGAGCTGTGTCGAACAGTTGATCCTGCGGTCAGCCACACCCCATCTCGAAATCTCGTGCTTCAGTCCTTGTTTTGGTCTTGAGATGTGCTGTGAGCTGGAGGGAC
>NW_024583079.1:30613-41789 GCF_018398535.1 Haplochromis burtoni | reverse complement strand
AAATTTATTCTTCATTTTCAAGATCCTGAAGCCAAGAAGGGAGTAAAACATCCAGATCTCCAAAGGGATAAAAATTTTAGTACAGAAAGTTCAAATTATCTCCCTTAACTTAAATGAGTAAGACAAATGTTACGTGTATGTGAAAGTTCATCGAGCAACCTCGTTTTTCGGTGCTTCTTTGTCGATGAATCAAACGTAAGTTTTCTGCACTTGTGCAGCTTCAGAGCTGCAGAACATTACACAACAAAGGGTTTCCATCGGTCCACAGGCTGCACTTTGACAACATCAACAACATGTTTTCCACACACAGACTTTCTGCTGCAGCCCAGCTGGGACTGTGTGATTAACCATGTTGTAATTTCAGTCATGAATTCGTCTTCCAAGAAAATGGTTATAAAACTGCTATAAAATGATTCTTTTGCATTCATTTCCAGCTGCTGTTTTGTGTCGTGTTATAAATCAAACAAGCTCACACCAGAGGTGAATCCAGAGGAAGTAAGAGTTTAAAGGTTCAGGTACCTGATGATGACCGCCTTTGTCTCCAGCCCACTGAGGGTCACGCTACAGAGCAGCTTTCAGTAGCATGCAATCTAAGCGTCATTTGGCTGTTGGGTCAATCTCTGCATAGGTACTCTGCAGTAGTAGTACTGAAGTGCACTGTCTGTCTCTGGTAGGGGCTGCAGGCCAGCAGTGATAGATGGTGTCTCCCCAACATCTTTATCTATTTTTATTACTTTAACAAAGTCACAAAGTAATCACGTTAATGAATCCTTTCATATTTGTAAAGTTACAAGTCTGCTCAGCTGGTAGCTCCAGCTCGTCTTGTGCTTCCCTCTGGACTTGTCAGGTCGCTGATGTCATCGAGCTGTGTCGAACAGTTGATCCTGCGGTCAGCCACACCCCATCTCGAAATCTCGTGCTTCAGTCCTTGTTTTGGTCTTGAGATGTGCTGTGAGCTGGAGGGACACTTGATCCAGAACAGGTGGAAAACTGGCACCACTATGAGTCCCACTGGAGCTACCACTAGCACCTACAGTCCAAGAGCAGAGAGCTGTCCTGGACTGTCCATCCACAGAAGGAGAAACATACAGAGTGTAAACACTCAGCTTTTTATTATTGTTGCACGCATCCACCCTCTCTGACTCAGTATCTCCACAAACACAGTTTAAATCTGTGGGAAACGCTGCCATTGGTAAACAGTCTGTAGGTGAGCTGCGAGCCTGGGAGACTGAACACTGTCTTCATGTCTCGTTATTAGCTGGAGGATACAGAGCAGCTTCTTGCTGATGGTGATAAATTCCACCATCCAAAAATCACCCGCGGAGGCCGTTCATACATTTATTTATTCTGAGGGAATTGATTGGACCAGTATTTCCATGCCAGAGGTGAGTAATAATTCAGTGCAGCCCTCGCTTTTAATTCTGCAGCCCTCGTACATCACTCTCACTGTGGTTTGTTGGTATGCGTGTGCACAGCTATGCGGCCCTTCCTTCATCCTCCTCGGCCTTTGTCACCACAAGCCTCAGGAGCTCATATTCTCTGCAGGATTTGTTGTGAAGCCATTAGCCGCTGCAGCGCTCGGGGTTAGCTCCCCCCACCCACACCATTGATCGAAGGAGCCTCCAGCTCCAGCCGGGCATCTCTAAACCCAGAGCAACGTCTGAAGGCTCCTGTTTTCCTCAGAGTCAGGCGCTGCAGAGGGGGAGGGCGGAGGGGCAGAGATGCATTTCACAGCCCAAAACACACACAGCTCTGGAGCTCTTTGTGCTCCAATTAAAATGCATCAAGTGCAAATCACCTGCTGGTTTACTGTTTGAGCTCGGGGACCAGGGGTCTGGTGTCCTCCGCTGTGCCCGGAATTGGAATTGGGCCTGATTAGTCTCGCATCACCGACTCTTTGGGCAAATCCATTCAGCGAAGCGAGGGGGGGAGGAAGAGGAGGAGGATAGGGGGAGGGGGCTGAAAAAGTGCTTCACATATAAATCTGTCAGGGCTCCGGCTCAGTGTTTGGGGCGCACATGATTGAGATGATCAGGCCTGATCTCGAAGGCTGCCGTTTTGTTTCTCTGGGAGAAACATTATAATCGTCGTGTTTTTGTGTTTGAGAGTTTTCAGTGTGTTTGTCGTTCCTCCTGGAGACCAGGCTTTTCTGTCAAATGTAAACACATGTAAATTAACAACCGCTAAAACCGACTGAAATTATGGGAAAAATGTGTACCTGTGTCATCGTCGGGTAGAGGTACAGCTTTTTACTTCCTGTTTGTTATAATAACAGCCTAAAAAAACAAATATTCACTGACAAGGATGTTGTTGAATCTGTAAAGATGCAACAAAAATGTCACTTTTAGCTCCATCGTAACTTTAAATTGAATTGGAGGGTGAAAAAAGAAGAAAATACACTTTTTAAAATGTAATTTAAAGGAAAATGTTTTAAAATCTCTTACATCTATATGTTTGTTAGCTTATGAGACGAGTTACTATCTGGATAGTTTAGCATATGATCCTGGCTCTGTGATGTTGGGTCAGTCTATGCTGCTCAGTTCTATGTTGTTCTGTTAGTAACCCAGCAGCTGGAAACACGGCGTGCATCAGTGATTCACAGACAAACCCCCGCAGTGCACTCGGCTCTGTGCTTCGCTGTCAGGTCAATAAACAGTATCTGTCAAGAAAATCACGATTATTTTATTCTTAATTATAATGACATAAATTAATCCGTGTAACATCCTGTAAATAAGCACAAGCACGTGCTTCACTGACGCGTCACAGACCAATGCGCGCACAGTTTGGACTCAGCTGTGTGAGTGGATTGTTATTTATCGTCGTTGTGTTTGCATCGATTGATTTAGTAATAAATAACATGCAGTAAATCTATATTCGTGTACGCACTTGTGTGATGTTTCTCTGCACATAAAACGATGATTGGACAGAAAATGTTCCTTCACTTTGACCTGAAACCACCATGTTTCCAAGAACTGTAACCAAAGCTGCTTTCCTTTGGTCTGGATCTGAGGCGCAGCGGTTGGACCTGTTTTACTCTGATGAATTACAAACATCAGAGTCGTCACATGAAAGCAAAGCCACGAATAAAGCATCTGCAGACTGATCTAACGTCCCTGTAATTTCTAACAGGGGCACTAACAGTAGAGCAACATCTCTGATCCTAATCTGAATCATTCAGACGTATGACTCACGTTTGTATGGCTGCTGCTGAATCTCATTTCATCAATTTGTCATTTAACACCTTCCATCATTCAGGTTTCAGTCCTGTGAGCAGGAGCTGCAGCTGCCTTGTGCTGTTGAAATGGATGCACCTCTGTTGTGCTTCGTGTCGTTGGCGACCTGTAGCAGCTGAACTTTAAGAGCAGATTCAGAGTCATCAGTGTCGTGCAGTGAGCGGTGAATTCATCACATTCAGAGTTTGTGGTTGGTTGTGTGTGAACATTTTAGTTTGTGGTACCGACTCAACAGAAGAACATGCTGCAGCGCGGATCAGCCTGAAGCAGAGCGACCTCCGTCAGCCGATGCTTACGGGAGGTGAGGATGACGATGCATGCATGATGAAGCCAAAGCTTCAAAATTGCAAAACCTAAAACAACAACTGATCTTCAGGTGACGGCTCAGAGACCTGGCAGACCCAAACGCAGACACCAGACAACAAGGTCCAAAGCCTTTAATTGACGGTTGAAATAATGCAGAGACTGTGTGATAAAGGAAGCGCAGGTGGAAGGTGGGCAGGCACATGTGAAGAACCTGGAGCACAAAGAGCTGCGACGATCACAGACTAACACCTGAGAGCAGGCTGAGTGTGTCCTGAAAAAACCATCTGCAAAGATTACAGATTATATGATTGAGAGGCGTTGTGCCAAAAACTGATTTCCAATGTTTCCGTGTGTTTTTTGTGTCTAATATATTTTTGTATGTTGGTGAACAGGGTTTACAAAGGGTTTTATATAACATTTAAATATTACCTGCTTTTGAAATATCTTCATAACTCTGTGTTATTGTAGTTACATTATAACCAATCCGGTTCTTTTTGTCCACTTAAAGTATGTTTGCAGAACTATTGATATATTTGTTGCCAGGTCTGCTGATTCCTCTTACAAAAGACATTTTTAATGTCAACAAGGTTTTTTTTAACTGCATAAATAAAGGACACATAAGGATACAGCTTCTACCTTGTTACAGGAATGTTGTTTGTGGCTCAGGACGACTTGATGCCATTCATGAGGGATGCATTTGACATATGTTTCACATATTATAGACCAACAAGTTATTATTGCAGTTTAAATACGAGCAATCATGTTTTGGCGCAACACCGGTAAAGGATGCGACAGGAGCCGTGGAGCGCCCACACCCAGCCACGCGTCTGTTTTATCCTCTAGTTCTGACCGGAGTTATTACAATGCTGTATTTTTCTGGGAATGACGCTAACAAGTGTGCTTGAGACGGAGAAATAATGAAATGCAGGATTATTTCTGGTGTTTTCTTTTAACCTCCCTGCGTTTGAGGAGGAACCTCCACGCTGAGCTGCATTCGGCTAAATTAAACGCTCTTCCTGTCTGACTCTGATTGATGGCGCTGAAAATGTCGGCCGAGCTTGATGAGCCCCCTCGCTCTGCGTGGGGCCGGCTGCTTTCACCAGACTTCCACCTGTTTGCGGTTCGCGTCTCGCCGCTTGTTTATCTCAGTAACTCTGCTTCTTCTTCTGAGGTTTTTGTCTCGCAGTGCTCCGACTGCAGCCGGAGGCCGTTTCTGTCTCCAGCATCTCGCCGCTAAAATCTCTCTTTTGTCTTCCAGAGGAGACAAAGCGATGTCTCGAACTAAGGCGCTCATCACGTTGCTTCTGAATCAATACCAGGGTGAGAAATTTTCCATCTCCGCTGCGCCGTTAACACGCCAGATGTGAGATTTATGTGATTGGTTGGGTTAGGTGAGGGTGAGGTTAGACACCGCAAGGCAGAAAGGAAGACAGATCCTGACAGACGGTTAAGGAGGGGAAATAAAACAAAGGATAAAACCAACGTGAGAGCTTGAAATTGAAAATGCAAATGTGAGGCGAGGCAGAAAACCAAGACGGTCGTCTGTTTGCTTTGTGACAGCGGCTTTAAACAATCCAGTTTAATCATTAAGGTTTCTAAATGTGTCGTTGCTGCTGTCGTGAGGTTCGCCAGCTCTTTGTCCGCTCCTCGGGAAGCGGGGGGAGATTGTGACAGATTTTGGGTCGGTTGCGAGGTCGTGGCGAGCTGACAGGGGCGTCCGCGAGGTTCATAAACAGTCCTAACATGCAGAGAGGCCGTAAACAGTCTGTGAGAACGGCCGCGAGGAGGACAAAGGGGCCTCTCAGGCTCTGCTTGGCGCTGCTCGCAGACGCTCTGAAGAGGTTTCCACAGTGAAAGCAGCACTTTTATAGCCGGGAAATCACACAGACGCAGCAGAACTGGACACCAGCAGCAGAGCTCAAAGGTCTCGCTCAAGGAAACACAATAATTAACACACAAATACAGATTTTATTCAATTTGAACTCTTTGTAAGATCGTTTCTTGCACGCCTGGTTGTGATGTGGCAAACAAAGGGGAGAACATCGCTGGATCACAAGTTTAGTCTCATAAACGAGACTCTTCAGTCCAACATCGTCGTGCTGTGTGGCCTCCATGACCGAGACCAGTGCAGGTCAGCGCTCTCCACCCTCAGTAATACAGACTAAAAATAACACAACAGCACACTCATGAGAGCTGGTGAGACAGAAACACTCACGGGGAGTTTATAGCAGCGCGAGCCTCGATTCATAACGTTTGTCCTCATGGTTCTCAGGCAGTGTGTGAAATGCCTCACCTGTCTCACCTCCACTCTTTCTTACACACCTGCTGAAACAAAAAGTTAAGGAGGACATAAACGAGCCTCTGCAAACATGGAGAGAAACAAATCTCTCATTTAAAATGAAGCCAGTCTGTCTGTTTTGACATCAGGGCTCCGTGAAGCAGATCCAAAGATGGCAGAGATGCACGAAGCTGTGGTCGAGTCACAAGTGTGTGTTTTTTATATGCAGAGATCCCAGTAAAGGTGAAGTAAATATGAATCTAATCTAATGCTAACATTGAATTTCATTGAATTTCTTCCTTCTCTCACCCCAACCAGTCGCAGCAGATGGCCCCGCCCCTCCCTGAGCCTGGTTCTGCCGGAGGTTTCTTCCTGTTAAAAGGGAGTTTTTCCTTCCTACTGTCACCAAAGTGCTTGCTCATAGGGGGTCATATGATTGTTGGGTTTTTCTCTGTATGTATTATTGTAGGGTCTACTGTACAATATAAAGCACCTTGAGGTGACTGTTGTGATTTGGAGCTGTATAAATAAAACTGAATCGACTCATTAATAGGAAAAAAAGCCTTTGTTGAGCTTGCACCGATCACTGTGACCGCAATCGAGCCCCGACTTCATCGTTCATCTGTAGAAGCTTATGAGGAGAAATCGTGTGATGTCACATGTTTTGTTTGACACAACAGTTACAAGCATTGTTGTTTCTTATCAGGCTGTTACCTCTTTCAGTGTTGTGCACATAAAAATGCTGCAGAACCCACAGAGAGGATGAAACCGCGTTAAACAACCAGGTGAACATCGAGACCTGCAGGTTTACCTGTTGACTCACATCATGCATGTAGAAGAAGGCACTGCTTCCACCCAGCCGCTCACTTATTTCCCAAAGGGGATGAAAGTGCATGTTTGTGTCTGCTCTCTGTCTTTAACCAGCGCTGTCACACGTGAGGCAGATGTTCTAACCGCTGCACCCCAGAACACATCTGCATGGACACCAATTCAGAACTGAAAAAAAGCGAAATAAAAATCCACTGTTCCTATCCTCCGTTGGTGCCACTGCAGAAATACCGAGTCCTGTTACAGAGAGTGGGCGGGGCTACATTTAACTGACGTGTGCTGAACCCCCGTCCCTGCAGTCATTAATGTCTTTGAAGGCGAGATAAGTGACATAAATGAGACCAAAAATCTGCCTTCTCACATTAGTCTGAATGTCAGATCCTCTGCAGGTGAGAGCAGATGGGACAGAATAGATCCGACATCGGCTGAGTCGGAAATATATAAAACACTTTGCTGCAGATTGGGAAGTGTAACATTTTTCTGAGAGCTGTGAGTAAGGCTCAGTTGGTTTGAGACAAAGTGGCTCTTTACATCCTTCCTGCCATAAAAAGCCACAGTCTAAGAAAAACCCACCAACATACAGTAAAGCTGAGCTCGCTGCAGTGTTAATTCACCGGCCAACATCGTATTGAGACAAATTACACTGTATGAAGTTATAGGGCGGTAATTATGCAAATTACACAGCGGTTCGCGGGGGTGGAGGAAGTTGAAGAGGCTGACACACGAGCTAATTCACAGCCGGTGGCGAGGTGATGAGGAGGATGATGGCGACTGCGAGGAAGCGGTTTGCTTCGAGGGTTTGGATGCAGCTGCACCACCGGGATGGAAACATCTGGTGGAGGAGGTGAGACAGCCGCAGGAAAGCAGTGAAAGAGAGACGGAGAAATCACCAAAGGACTGAAATTTAAAGGATAATGAGGAATACGTTTCTTTAACGCAACAACGCTCATGTGCAGAGAAGAAGCGGCCCTGACTAAATCCTGCTAACGGGAATAATTAAAGCACCTGAAACCTCGTAAACCTGTCGTGGTACCAGGTTCTGGTCCTGAGTTTGTCCTCATTCGTTAGTGGTTCTTGTGTTTCCCATCATGCCCTTCTCTGTCTCCTGTCTTTCCTTTGTGTGAGCTCTTCCTCTTTACTTTAATGTTACAGTTTCATCAAACTGCAGCAGTCTGATGTGACGCAGAGGGACGAGCAGGTGATTTATCAGATAAAACTTTACAAAAATGCATTTTGGGTGAACTTTCGAGGGTCACATCGCCATGTGGGGTTGGCTCTAAACTAATTTCTGCCCACATATTGATACGGAGCTCATATCACTAAGCTGTGATCTGTCCCATGACACTCACGCTCAATTTGGTTATCAACAAATCGTGCTGAATTTAAAAAGAAGAAAAACAGAATTTGGCTTCAGGCTGCGGCACAACAATCATTTGTTTGGAGTTTTTAACAGAGCTTAAAAGTGTTTTCCTGCCCTGATGGATTTATTTGGATCTTTGTTGCTGATGACGTTCTCCGAGCTCAACATTAAGAAAAGAAAAAGGACATTTTCCCTTTGTGGAGATCCTTTTCTCACAGCAGGAAGGTCAAAGGTTGTGTACAAAAATAGCTGATTGTGAGGGCTGGGACCTGCCTGATTTAAATTCTGTCTAATTTCAAATTCAAAATCATCTTCTTACCTGTGGAGCTTTGCAGCACAGCTCATGTTTGGATTATTTGCCAAAAAAGTGACACAAACTGAGATATCACAATAATGTCAGTGAAGTCTGCTGCAGGTTATTGAGACTCACTCCTGCTGAAACTCAGCAAAGCCGCACATGCAGACTGTTCTGCACTCAAACAGCCCCCAACACAAACGCGCTCCCAGGACTTTTCAGCTTTCAGTTTTTCAAATGAATAGAAGCTATTTATTGTTTCCCATATGTCAACTTTAATTCAAAGAGTCGCCTCAACATAATAACAGCAGATAGATTTATTTTCAAAGCTTCAAGCTGTGGAAAGCGGCTCCAGTGATTTCTGCTTTATTTAACCTGCCAGCAGTGCCAGATTGGGCTTTTTCTGCCCTGTTGGGTAAGCTGCTGTAAAACCGTCATCGCCAGATTTCTGCTGTTTGTGCCAAGAGTCAGTCAGGTCTCAACACACAGGCACATATTCTGTTCCAGCATCACCGTCAGATATCTTAGATCCACCATGAACCCCAAAATCTGCTCCTGTCACTGGATAAGTCACCCGATGACTGTCATATTTTTACTAGCTTCTTATTGGTCTCATACACATTGCTGAAGGACGGCCTCTTTCACCTGTTAAACTGCGTCTCACACACTGACTGTACTTGAGCCTCTCAGGTGTATCTTTAGCTGTCCATGTGCGTTTTGTATCTCATCGTAGTCATTTTTAAACACAGCATCATTTGTAATTAATGGACCGTCATCTGCGCTCTTATTTTGAAAGTCCAGTCACTGCTAACTAGCTTCAGCCCTTCTTGTGTTTCCCCTCCAGCCGGCTCACTCGACAGGGTCCCGTCGTAGCCATCAGGTGTCAGAGTCGAGTGTCGGTCTTTGATAGTTGTTTAGCCTTTAAAGCCTTCAGACATTTTGTGCTTGTGCGCCGTGAAACTAAGGTGAACAAAATCAGTGAAATAAAGATGTTATATTTATTAAGTCACGAAGGTTCCAACATTCAGTCAACGAAACCAAAATAATACATTTGAAAGTCTGGTTTCAGGAGCAGTCAGTGGATCGTATGACATCCTTCTGAGCGCAGTGATTGAATGGTAGTGGTGCTCTTTACGATTCAGACGCATGGACGGTTATTGCACATTTTTCTAGGACACCATCCTAAAACTGTTGCAGGGCATCCCGTAATGCCAGTGAGGCTATTAAATGTGATTAACGGGGCCTTTTAGCTCCTCGAGTATCTGACTGTTAGTCTTTTTGGAGCGCTGCTCTTTCCTAAATGTCCGTTTGGCTGCGGTGGTGGTGGAAGCAGCTGCAGGAGTTTCTGGCCTGTTTGGATTTCTGTCCTCGGTGAAACCACCTTTAAGCTTGACAAGAGAGAACAAAATGGACAGACTGATAAAAGCTGCCAACAAACACGCAGAATGAAAGCGCCCGCGGTTCCTCCTCTCGACTGGCCTTGGCCTCGTCTTTTTTCGTGTGCGTTTTGTGTTGTCGACCTGAGTGCTTCGGTCTCCTGTGGCAGGCTGAGAGTTTGGGGGAGGGGAGGAGGTTTGTGTGGAGATCCTCTGCAGCGGCTCGAACAGTGAGGAGAGCAGCAGAGCAGAGGTTTCAGTGGACTGATGGACGAGTAGAAAACAGATTACTGTCAGGGTCGCAGCCAAAGGTGAACAGGAGGAGAATTACCTTGAGCTACTGCCTCGAGCTTGCACCAGGGTTACACTTCTGTTAATGCCTTAGCCAGGAACTGAAATATTTTCATATTTTTTTACCCAGAAATACTCTGTTATTGCAAATTAGTGAACCTAAAAACAATTAGATTCATCCTTGTAATAATTAGAGAATCTCGTAGCGCCTGCAGGAAAGCATCATCAGAAAAGTGAAGGTGAATGTTGCTTTAATAAACTTGAATTCTTTCTTTCACACACCACCATTAAATGAATATGAGCGTTTAAACTAAAGGAATATTGACATGAATGATTTCTGTCCTCTGACCTTGTTTTTGGAGGCAAAAATGGCCATATTAGGGATATTCTGTCATCGTTTAGATAGGGTAGAAAAAAATGCCTGAAACTCGAGTCTGTAGAGCAGTCTGAAGCAGTCTGAAGCATTAGCTTTTAGCTTACAAAGATTACTTGGAAACTTTAGCCATGTTTAGCATCCACGACTATTACATTGGTGGATGCTAAACATGGCTAAAGTTTATATGACAGAAGCTAAGACAGAGAAGGACAGATCCACTTTAATTTTCTCCACAGCAGCTGTTTTGTAATTTGTGGATATTATCGACATTTCACTGTTATCAGGATGTCGTCTTGAATTCCCGCTAACAACGTGTTAACAGTCTAGTTTTTAGAGCAGCAATGCTAACATGCTAAAGCTTAGCAGTTATAGTTTTTGCTATATATAGCTATTATCTTTTTTTTAATGCTGACATGAACACAAAATAGCTCCTAATCTATCTGATTCTCATGATTAGCCAATAAAGAGACAAGGAAATCAGGCTTGATAGAAGCAGTTTTGTTAGCTAGGCTAACATTTTTACACTGTTTGCTTTAGCATAAACATTGAGAAGGAAAATAAGAACAAAGCCAGACTTTTAGCATTCACTGTCCTCATGGAAGTTGCAAAAAGAAAAGCAGCAAATCTTTTCTGAGAGTTGAAGATTTATTATATCTTATTGTTTTTTTGTTTTTTTTAAATTTGCAAATAATTGATTGGATCATCTGATTAACTGGTTTAAACCAGTTATATTTCCTAATTTGTCTTAGAGGGACATGTTTTTAGTCCAAAAACGAAGTCCTCACAGTATAAGGAATACAAGGATACACACACACACACACACACACACACAC
>NW_024583079.1:23714-30475 GCF_018398535.1 Haplochromis burtoni | reverse complement strand
CACACACACACACACACACACACACACACACACACACACACTGCATATATCTTCCAGACTAAGAGCCTGAGGTGAGCCAGCCTCTGACTTCTTTCAGCACTTAAAGTCTTTCATCCTGTCGTCAGCTCTCTGCTCGTCTTCCTCCTCCTCCTCCTCCTCCGACTGTCTGCTGGATATTTAGGAGCTGTCTTTGCTTTCTGCCTCGCTCTCCTCTTTTCTTTCTCTGAAGCTCAGCTCTGACTCGGCCTTCAGGAACTAAAATCATTTTCTTGTTTCTTCATCTTCTCTGACTGTCCTTAATTTTAATTATGTAAGCAGACGAGGACCACATTAGAGCTCAGTGTGAGGAAATGCAATCCCCTCATTTATATAAATGAAGACGCATATCGAAGCATTAGAGCTCCAGAAATGCAGTGAAATACTTTACCGACCTTTAAATCTTTTATTGTGATAATCCGGCCAGACTTCCTTTACTTCCTGTACTTTCTTTTCATGCGTGCCTGCTCTCATAGAAATTAGTGAAGTGACCCAACCACTCATGTGCCGACTCCAGAGAAAAGAACAAGCTCCTCCTTTGTTCTCCTGGTTGACGACATCACCGACCTTCAGAGAAGGTTGGAGATTTTAAATGATTGACTCTAGTGGAAGAGCTAGCCTGGAAACATCAATCCTTTTAATCTCTCTTTAAAAAATGCAACCACTGTTTTAGTTTTGCTGCTGAGATCACTTGGGCACCCCGAGGTGATCTCCTCATAAGCATAACAAAGTAGTTTGGGTTCAGAAATCAAACCAAACAGTGACTGAAGCTAAAGTAAAAATGAAATGCATGAAAAATAAGTCGACTTCATCCAGAAATATTTATCCAAACACTTGACGTGAACCCATGTCTCGTCTCACATCAAAGTTTGAGCTACTCCACCGTGCACCACCCTCCTTATCTTCTAGTATGGACTTCATCCGTCTGTCACAGACTGGATATAATAGATGGACACATCCACCCATTGGTTTCTGGACTCTGCATTTGTTTTGGAGCCAGTCATGTTTCGATAAGCAGGTGTATGTCTGTGTCAAGCTAACGGTAACTAGTTTATAAAGCTGCATCTATAAACTGTGCACGTGCAACATGCATATATAATTAGTGCTTAGTTTCACACTTTGGCAGCAAACCCAGTGCATCCAGTAGATGTTTATTTATTGGATACGTCAAAAAGGCATCAGAGCTCCAGGTGATGACTTCATTAGAGGTAAGCCTAGCAGTCGAGTGTGTCACCTTCCAGCAGAGGCCACGCCCCTAACTTTTAACCATAACAAAATCCAAAAAATAGTCACTCGCCGTACGGTCGTTGTGAAGGAGGAGGAGTCTGTGGCGACTGACTCGAGGATGAGCTGCACCCAAACTGAGCGATGATACGTCGCAGACTCTTACTGGCTCTGTGTGGGGTTGAAAGAGCATTTACCTTTGAAGATCGTCCTTTTGGTAAATAATAACAAAGCTGATGCAGTACGAACAGAAAACTGGAATCAACACTTGGTAATCCGTGTTGATCCCAGAGATGAGCTTCCATTGAAAAAATGCTGATATTTGTATATTTTTAATAACATTGGTAACATCAGAGCTTTGATACGCATGATATAAACATTTTAAATGTGCAAATATAACAAATAAATGTGAAATATCCAAATACAGCGACACACTTTTGAGCTGAGGAAATCACAATCTTACTTTGTTGTCGCTCTTGTGTGTTTCCAAAAATAATTTTCCACCTCAGCGTCAGCGTGCTGCTGCGGTACAATTGATGGTTGCCATCTCATGTAAAAGGAGCACATAATAGCTTTAAAACCTTCACTTTTCAGCCAAATGTTAGCCTGCAGGTCCTGCTGTCAGCTCTTTGTGGGGCAAAGTCAAATTGGCTGAAAAGTGCTCCCCGTCGCGCAGCTTTTACTGCACATAATGTGCGCCTGTATAATGGCACTGTAAGTCAGGCAAAACAGAAATAAAATACAGCCTGAATTATGGCTGAAAGTACTTTCCATCTGCAAATAGGTTTTCCATTAACTGTAACAACAAAAATATTGAGAGCAGTGAATCAGCGAGGAGCGTCAGCTGCAGCGCCGGGTAGCTTTAAGGACATCTCTCTTCATTTCTCTCTGCAGTTTTTCCAAGTGAGGTTTTTTAAATGAAGCTCTAAAAGTACTAAATGGATTTTTGGAGAATGTCTTGAATGAAAGTAAAGTGAAAAGCAGCCGTTTGATTCTCTCGGTGCCTCTGTGAGTGAAATATGTGCTGAAATGTGTAATTAAAGAACAGGACAGGAGCGGGTTGTTGTTGGTGTGATTAAATGAACCCTGATGTGTGGCTCAGCGTCAGCGGCTGTGATGACCGGCATCATTAGGTCCATGAATAAACCAGCCTCAGAGAAGCTTTTCATAAACACTACAAACACAATTAAAGCCTCGTCGGACTGAGATGGCGGGAAGCCGCCGAGCGCTAAGGTGGCAGGTGAGCGCCGCTGCTGCCACCTGGAGGCGGGGCTCTGGGCCGCGGGGTAAATAAATCGCACTTCAGTGAGTTTTATTTCACGGACGCACCGGGCTGGATAACGAGTCGGTCCGGCGGCTCGTTTAACGCCTCGGTCTGAAGTGTGTCACAGCTCAGCGGCTGTTTCACACCTCTGCAGCTCGCTGTGACGATACGCGGACAGGTCAGGGGACGACTTCAAAAACTTTAGTGATGGCGAGACACCTGAAGGACGGGCTGTAAAAGGCAGGAGTTTAGCTGCTGGTTTCACAGCTTAAATTAGTGCAGATCATTCAGAGATCTGGCAGCGTGTTCACAACAGAACAGTTGCAGATTTATAGAAACGTGAATTCAAGCTGGTTACTTTGTGCCGTCGCTCTGACCTGAAGTTGCTGCTCTTGTACTGAAGCCTGTGGCAGGTGGGTCACACCTTAGCCTAAACACAGGACTGGGTAGCATTAGCTGTTTATAGCCAACAGCCTGTGAGGTTTATGTTGAAGGAAACACTCATTTTCTGTAACTGTTGAGAGTGAAGACTCAAGATGTGGACGTGTGTGGGACATCTTCCAGTTTCTCATCATGTTCTTGTTGAGCGTGTGGCTAAAGCACAGCCTAAGCTGGTTCAGATATCAGATGCTAAACAATGCTCCCTCTGTGAGCTTTGCCAGCTAGCTGTGTAGACGGGTATCTGCTGAGCCATCAGCTGATCTTGGTTGGCGTTGAGATCAGCTGATCTGCCAGGATCACGGTGGAGCTTGACTCTGTGCCCTGTCTGAATTAACGCTTTGCTGAATTAATGAAATCCAAATATATCCAGAGTCCAAGGAAAGAACCCTGCTCTGACACTATACTGCACAGAGAATTCCAGATTTTCCAGAATGCATGGAAAATCTGAGACGATGTCTCTGTGAAAACTCCTTCTCAGGCTTGATTGTTACTAACGAGCCAATCTGCTGACGGCAAACTGCGACCCGACTTGTTGGAGAGACTTCCCCGGAGGTCAATTACTTCCTGCTCTGTCTCTGCGTCAGACTCCAGAAAGAAGCTAAAAGGAGTTTTGGTGTCGTTCTGATCTGCTCGACATGAATAAAACATCAAAGCTGTTATCTCTGCGCTGCACTCGCTGCTTCCCAGGTGAAGATTAGTCTGCAGCAGCCGCGGCTGATGAAGCCAAACGAGCCGAGCGTCTGCCGGCCCTCCAGGCCTCCCGCGCTCAGACGCCCTGGAGGAAATAAAAACTCGAACCTGGACAAATTAGTTGCAGTTACAAAGAGGAGGAGGAGCTGTGATTGGACAGCAGGTCCTTCGGCAGCATCTGCTGAGATTCAGACGAGGTCGGGGGTTCAAATCCCTGAAATGTAATCGCCGCCTCATGTTTCTGTGCTGTGTGCTGCTGCTTTGGCCTCATTCGCACTTTTGTTTTCACACGTCGGATCGTTTCAGGAAAAAACACCGTTCAGAGCCCAGCAGAGCGAGGAAGAAAGGGCGAGCGCGCTCAGGAGGAATTTTATCGTAACCATGTTTTTAGACCAGATATGAAGTTCAGAGGATTTTGGGTCCATTTCAAATCCCATAATAAATATTCAGTTCTGACGCCAGTGGGAGAATCACTTCCTTCCAAAGTATAACCAACAGCTGGGATTAGGGATCAGTTTTATTTTCAGCCCAGTGACTTTCTCTGTTTGTAGGACACGATAAGTCACGTAGCTGCTCTCAGACAGCATCAGGGAGCTTTTCCTCCATCGCTGAGAATCCAGTTTATAAAACCGACGAGTGTTTGGGACTCAGCATCAAGTGGATTTTTTAATTTAAAGACTTTTAAATTGCACTGATATGTATTTGTATTTGCTTTGAATTTGCATTTTCCTACTCATGCCACGATTACCACCGCCATGTTGTTTCTTTGGAGCCAGAGGTCACTGTATTTGCTAACTAGCTTGGTTAACAAGCAGCGTGTCCAGTCTGTGAGACTGAGACATCACAGGGACGTTAACGTTAACGTTCCCGCAATATTTCAGTTCACTTATGAGTTTCTGTTTTATTGCAGGAAGGTTTGTTTCTCACTTTCACCCCTGCAGATTGAAAACTCAGTGTCTGTAGATTGTCTTTGTTAAACGTCTGTCTTCTGAGACGCTAACTGAAGGCCAGGGAGGCAGCTGTAGTTTAAAAAAATAACAAACACTTTATTTAAAAGTGTTAAAGTTAAAGACATCGTGCTCGCATCGCTCGCAGCGATAAAGCTGAGGAGGAGGAGGAAGGGGCTGTCGGGCTTTCATGTTTTATTCAAGCAGCAGAAGAAGAACAGACAAAAGCTCTTCATCCAGCTGCTGCGGTCAGAAGGTTTCACCAAGATCGAGGAAGAAACAGGAGCCGAGCAGCTCGCAGCGTTTACTCTTCATCAGTCAGCAGAGCTCAGATCCATCATCAGCCCCTTTAACACTCTGCGCTCTCCTTCACATCCACACGTCTTTTGTTTGATAGCGAAGACACATTTATGAACAACTCTCACAGCCTGTTTCCAAAAAGTGTGCCGTTATTTGTGGAGTATCAATAAATCAGAGAATAAATCCCAGACAGGAAACAGGTGCAGTGAAACCTGGCAGACGATCCCGCCTCATAAAGATGTAGCTGTTTTTAAAGCGCATTATTTTTACTACTAAAACTACGACAATATAAAACTTGAGCGAAACAGTTATTGTAGTAATTAATCAGAATTCATGATTTTCAGAGGAACATCTGCACAGAGGCAGCGTCACTCAACTTTACTGAGACAAGTCAAAGTCAAATCGAGGACTGAGTGAAGACTCGCTGCGACAGAAACGGCCTTTCTGGTTTCTTTCTCGTGCACTGAGTCATCAACATCATCGTGCAAGCTCAGGGTTCAAAATGAAGCTAAACACTAAGAGCTGCAGTTTCTTCAAAGGCCACTAGAGGCTCCAGCAGTGAGTCCGTCACACAGACTCCAGTGTTTCTAATGTCCAAAGGAAATAAACATGTTTACGGCCTTAAAGGACAACTTTAAGCCTGTTACTCAGTTGAGCCATTTTAAGGCCTAACAGAGAAGTTACTACTTGAACTGAAGTGTCCCTGCTAGCTGTCTGCTTAGCTTCACCTCAGCTAACTGGAATCACTGAGCAGGACCAGTGGGCTGTACTGGAACTGATGGTGTGTTAAAATTTCACCGTGATGGTCAGAACATCCGACAAGTTTCTGCTTCAGGTTTGGTGAGAAACTCTTTCACTGAGCGCTAATTAGCAGATACCTGGATGAGGCCATTGCATCTGTGCAGCTTATTCAGCCTTTGTCTTTTTAAGTATCATCGCTGATGGCTGCAGAAACACAAGGTGCTTTAGGCAGCTGTTGTTGTGATTTGGTGCTGTGTGTATATAACACTGAACTGGACTGAAAGGTGGTAGTAGCTTGAAAACTGGTAGATGTGGGTGTTGGTGAGGTGACCTTTTCATCCTCGGATGAAGATTCCCAGAAAGTCTGTTTTCTCGCCTCAGAGGAAGCCATACCATTTTTTCCTAATTCACACAAAACACACGACTGAGGGCATTTCAACATTTAAACATGGGACTCAAATGGTCGTTAGGGGAACTGCAGCTTTTGTCATCTGTGTTAGTTTATTGTATTTTACGTTGTTAAACTCTGGGATCATCTCCAGGTTTCGTAATGAGGTAATTGTGTAGCTGTAAATCACCGGGGACGTTAAGACTGAATGAGATTCTTCTGCAGCAGCTTCTGTTTCACAGCCATTTCCTTTGTGCTCTGACTTTATTGTGAAGGAGCTCTGACTTTATTTTGAAGGCGCTCTGACATGTTTCCTCGTGGCTTTGGTAAATCTGAATATACTGGATGTGCAGCTTCACACATCAGCATTCACGATGGGTTTTAGGCACAAAGTGAACGATCACAAACCGATAGTTTTGTTATGCAGTGGGTCCATTGTGCCTGTAACGGCACAGAGAAGTGGAACATTTGGGTTTTTGAGAGGGGGGGTGAAGTCCCATCATGCATCACTGATGTTTGTACTTTACATGAATGTCACGCCGCCTCCCTCTCCTGTTTCTCGTCTCTGCCGAGGATAAATTCTCTGCTTTTAGCAAACCAAATCAATACGCCACAGCAGTCCTTGAGAAGGTTTCACTTCTCTATGAAATGAACCTCACTCTGGAGATATCAGCCTGTGTGTGTGTGTGTGTGTGTGTGTGTGTGTGTGTGTGTGTGTGTGTGTGTGTGT
>NW_024583079.1:0-23688 GCF_018398535.1 Haplochromis burtoni | reverse complement strand
GTGAATGGTTTTTATCAGAACTTTTCAGAGGATGTTGAACTTCCTGTGGCCTTTGAAAACGATCTTTTGTCTGGAGAAGAAAGGAGTGCGATGAAAGTTTCACTGATGACGCTGTTAAGGACGCTCTAATTTTCTCCGATGTCCTTTTCAAACTCTGAATCCTCGATGAGCCAGAACATTAGGAGGCGAATAACACGGCTTATCCTGATAGCATAGATGTCGAGGTCTGGATATGTTGGGCATACGTGAATGGTGAGGGTGTTGGATGTGATGGAGATTGAAAGGTGTCGGGACTAAACCTCGTATCGTGAAGCTGTCGTTGGTGCTCCCGGTACCGAGGGCCATTTGGGAGGCAGCTGACTGTGAGCTATAGAGAATCTGCTGCTAATATCTTTGGCATCGCTCTAAAGCAGCCGGCCAAATTCCAGACTGTAGAGGCCCACTTCTAAATCTTCTGCAGCAAACCCAAACCCTTTAATGACTGCTGTGATCATCATAGTGCAGAAAATCACACAAAACTGCACAAAAAAAGTTTTGTGATATTATTTATTTGTTTTGATTTTGTGGTGATTTACTCTCCAGTTTAATTTCTCAGGATCAGAAATAGAGAATTATTAAAGATTATGTCTTTCGTCCTGTCTTCCTTCTCTCACCCCAACCGGTCGCAGCAGATGGCCCCGCCCCTCCCTGAGCCAGAGGTTTCTTCCTGTTAAAAGGGAGTTTTTCCTTCCCACTGTCGCCACAGTGCTTGCTCATAGGGGGTCATATGATTGTTTTTCTCTGTATGTATTATTGTAAGGTCTACCTTACAATGTAAAGCGCCTTGAGGTGACTGTGATTTGGTGCCGTATAAATAAAGTTGAGTTGAATTGAATTAATACATCCTACATGTTCTGAGTCAGGCGTGAGTCATATAAACGTTAAACCATCTGATTTTTAAGGTTGTGCATCTGTTTCTTTAAAAAAAAAAAAGAAGAAGAAAAAAAGAAGTTTTTCAGTAAAATAAAAGAAGTTGAATTTGCTGCTTACGTGCAGTACCGCCGTTGCCCACCAGGAGGCCGTGGTTTTCTGTTATGTAAAATTTTCAAATATGTTTCAGATGGCAGACACATTTGGGCCTAATTAGGGCTACTTTACTAATTTAATTTTACAAGGATTACATTATCGTTAAGTAAGGCGATGCTGAGTTTCGATGAGTAATCTGATCTGATGCAGTTTTGTCTGTGAGCGGCAGGGATGTAACCGTGTTTAGAAATGAGTCCGATATTTATTTATTTAAGGTGGAGCAGCTGTGCTCCAGTGACCAGCAGAAAAGGCTGCACCTCTGAAGAGTGCTAGAGCTGCACTGCAATCAAGGCTGAACACTGAAAGATTTCTCCACTGTGTGTGTAAATATCTACAATGATTGCTGTGTTTATAAAACGACAACTAAAACAACAAAAACAGAAATATTGTTTCAGTTAAAACGAAAACAGCACAAAGAAAAAAAACTACTCATTCAGCGGCTCTGGCCCTGCTGGGTCTCTGAGTCACTCCTCATGCATAAACCAGCCAATCATCTTTCCTCGTGAGATCATCAACAAACTAAACACAACCCAGTCCGAGGCACCGTAGGGCAGGCCGCTCCTTCGTAGGCTGCCTGCAGAGCGTCACACATTTGTGCCAGTTTTTACTCTTGTTTTTTAGACAAAGTAAACTTTCAAAGGTCCGGACGTCGCTGACCTCAGCAGGCAGGCTAGCATTCATTAGCATTAGCTAAAGGAAAGACATCCCAGGGTCAGCGCTGACCTCCAAAACCAAACAAACATCCCTCCATGAAGCCCGGGACCTGCTGAACTCCAGAGCTACAAAGCTTAATTAAACCAACACTACAGAGCCAGAGTCTGCAGTTCCTCTAATGTCCACTCGAGGCTGGCTTAAAGACGGAGTCTGTCCCCACAGAGTCACATGTTTACAGCCACGATATCTGATTCCAGCATAACAGCTGTAGCAGGAATATTTTATTATAGATCTGACTCATGAAACTGGGTGGAGGAATTCAAGGCGTGACGTCCCTGAACTGGGTCTCATGACCGTGTTTGAGCTGGTAAAAGTGTTAAAAGCAACATCGTTGTGGCCAAAAAGATAACGTGAAGAAATGCAGTCCAGATGTGTAATAAACTGCAGGTAGGTCAGTCCTCATACAGCCTGGGTCTCATCTTAAACGAAGTAGAGGTGAAAGAAGAACACGATGGTAACATTTAGGGCTGAGGTAGCTCATCTGGGTCCTGTAGAGGGTTTAATAGGAGAAAAAAAAAAAGTAGTCTTTCCCAGATTTGCCTGTAAATGCAGAGAAAAGCAGTTCTAACCACCTTTCAGACGGGCTGTGTCTGCTCCGGTGTGTTGGAGTCACATATCTGTGTCTCTGCAGGGAAAGGGTTAAAAGGATGTCGAAGGACTCGGAGCAGCAGACAGAAGATGAAGTATTGACGTCCATCTCCTGGAGTCAGGGCTGCAGGGGAGGGGGGGTAGGGGGGTTAGATAACGAGCCGGAGGAGAGGCGGGGTGGCCATGACGACCGGGCCGGGCTCGAGGGATTTGGGAGGTGGATGTGCCTCCAGGCGGCGGCTGCTGCCACGCTCCGTCAGCTTCTTTAGTTCTGCTCCGATCCAAAGGAGGGAATTATGTGCATTTCAAATCCCTGTTTCTGTTGTAAAATGTATGAGGCCGAGGAACCCGAACACAACACGGCCGGGGTCGACTACAAACAGAAAAACATCAGCAGCGGAGGCAGATAACACGGCGCGGACACACAAACAGCGCCAACACTGGTTTGTGAACGAGGCGCCTTCATCTGCATGTGTGTCTGTCTCCAGCTGGAGGTTTAAAGACTTCGGCTTGTCGTTCAGCATAATCCCAAATTGTCTGGGTATTAAACCTGCAAACAGGAAGCAGCGCACACACACACACACACACACAGCTGATCAGCAGTCGGCCTCCAGGCTGATGGATGTGGCTGCTGCTTGGACTTAATTAGCCACGACTGGCCTGCAGACCTACACGAGGCTGCTGAACCGACTCATTTGCTCTGATTCTCCTGGGTTTGTCCATTATTTCTCACAGAGACGTCAAAATCGAGAAGGTGACACCTGAGATTTGAGAAATGAGATCAATAAGTGGAGGAAACTGGAGCAGCCGGACGATCGGATGGCATTAGGACAAACGATGATGCGACTCTGGGATGTTTAACGATGGTTGGCTCTGCAGCTCTGAACGTTTACTGTCAGAATTTAAACTTCATATCTCACATTTTCTGTATTTTTTTATGTCTCACGTGTTTCATTTGCTATTTCATTTTTTCCCGTATTTACTTTTTTGAATTTTTGAATAACTTCTCTCATATTTGAGATTCTGTTTCTAATGTTATTTTTGGCTCATTGTGTTATATTCATATAATATTGTTCTAGTTTTTTTGACATTTTTTTCTTTTCCAGTAATTTTAATATGAGATTAATACTTTTAATCTCAGATTTAAGATTTTCTCATATTTAAATTTTTTTTTTGCACAATTTTTCTGACTTTATTTTTAAAAGATTTTGACTTGTTAAAATCTTTGAAGCTCTCTGTGTTTGTTATTTGTATTGTTTCCTCTCATGTTTTTACTTCTCATTACTTTTACCACATTTTTTGATTTTTACTAACCTTTTTAACTTTAACCGCAGTTTATTTTTCTTTCACTGTCACAAATTCACCCCTGAAAGTGAAATCTGGTGTTTTGTTTGCTCGTCTCTGATGATGTGACGTTCACGTTCACTAATCAGCATCCTGATGATTAACTCTCAGATCAAACAGGTGAGACTCCTCAGCTGTTTGGCTCAGTGTGAGGTTCACGGTGAGGAAATCTGAAATCAGTAACCGATCACATGTGTAAGCTTCACACGTTCAGCATCGGTGAATGTCTGTGATATTTCTTAAACAGCATCTGTTTGCGCGTGGGCCTTGGCTGAAACACGTAAGAGGATTTTCACATCAGACACCATAACATTCATTTTAAAACTCGGCTGTTGTTACCTTGAACGACTTCTTCCAAACTCGCCTGTTACTCTTTTGTTTTCTTGCTCGTTGAGTCTGAGTGTTATTTTCTCAGCTGGAGGCTCACATCGCCCGTCTCTGAGATGCTGCTGAGCTCCAGGGTTGGCTGTTACTGCGGCCAGCGGCGGCCATTTTTGGGACTCAGGGAGGTTTGCAAACAGTAATTACAGGCCATTACACGGCTCGTCAAAGCCACTCGGCAGCGCTCGTGCCGGCACCGAGGCGGGAATCTGCTGCAAGAATCTCAAAGGAAATGTGGATTATTCAAGTTCACAGCACATTTCTGAGCCGTGTAGGCCTGTTATTATCTGTGTGTGTGTGTGTGTGTGTGTGTGTGTGTGTGTGTGTGTGTGTGTGTGTGTGTGTGTGTGTCGGCTCTAGAAGTCTCGCAGATAAAAAAAATGCCCATAAATAAGTCGCCTTGTGACATTTCATGAACTGATCATGAGTGAAAGTTTAAAGAGCCAAACTGATTCAGGATCAGCTGCGAGTTTGTCCCCGCAGCATTCAGCCTGAGAGCGGCACTCTGATGTTTCAACAAGTTTCAACACTCAGTATCATATAGGTGTGTTTTCTACTACTAACGGGGGCGGGGCTTCTGATATTAAAACCTTTTGTGTGAGAGGGGAGGCAAATAACAAGGATGTTGAAGAGATGGAGGTAGAAGGGCTTGTTTCAGACGGATGAACCGAGAGGATAAAACGAGTCATCAGAAGCTTCAGAGTCCGAGAATAAAAACATGGAGCAAGAAATGAGCCTAAAAACCATGTCGTGCATTAAATTATAAAGATTTTTATTTTGAGTTTCTTTTTAATGTAACTAAACATTCAATAAATAAAATAAAACAAACAAGCTTCCTGATGAGGATTTTATTGACTCATTATAATATATGTATTTTTAGGCTCCTTGTTTATTTCATTGTAAACTATCGTACCTTTTTATTGGCTGTTAGGCCAAAGTTTGGTTCAGATATGTGCTGGTTACACCAGAATCCCCCAAATTAGCCATTGCCTCACAGAAGTCCCTCCCACCTGCTAACAATCCTTCTGAGGCTTATTTTGACTGTGCACCATGCAAAGCTGGGGGCTTATTATTATTATTATTATTATTGTTTTATCCTTTGAAGTCATACAGTAGCACCTCTTGGAGTTCTAACTCCATGAGCCAGTTTACCAGGTTTGGATTAACCTAGCACCGAACTGAAAGGATCTTTATTAAAAACAGTTTGCAGTCTAAGACGAGACCGACTGTTGTCCATCCCTGTGAAACTGAGCCATAGTGTCTACATGTTTATCCATGTAAACACTGTCAGGATAGGTTGATCCCGGATTATTCCGTTTATCTTGGATCTACCGATAGTATCAGGCTGGTTTACTGGGATACAGCAGGGTTTTCATGGTTAGATTACACCACCAATTCAGCTTGATTTATTTAGCACCAATCCACAGTAACCGATTCAACCGAGCACGTTAGATTGAAGAGGAAAAATCACAGCGAAGAAGCCAGCGATTCCCCGGGAGAGAGCTTTTTTCCACCTGAACCGTCTCTGTGAGTCAGAGTACAGTCAGACTCCTGTAATTGTGAGCAGCTCCTCAGGCAGGTGAAGATGAGAAGTGACTTCTGCTTTGTGCATTAATGATGATACCACCCACCAGTTTTCTTCCCTCTGAGGAGAGCAGATTTCTCAGCTCTGCGAGTCCATCTGTTATTTCCCCGGTGTAAACACTCACCTGTAGTCCAGGTGTCTGCTCGGGCTGATAAACAATCATCTCTGTCGTGTCCGTATTTTTCCTGCAGCTCAGCTCGCCGTCTGCTCTCATTGTTCATAAACTCATAAACTTGTCTGGACTGAGCGTGTGATCAGAGCCGGGATGTCGGGATTTAGCAGCAGCACTCGTGGAGGTGCCGCAGGTGTGACTCACCTTATTGATCCGCCTGCCTGTTGTCTGTCTCCGTATTTAACGCGCTGCCTTTGTTTGTGTCTCTGCCGTTAGATCTGTCAGAGAAGAAGAGCGACCTGAGGGTCTGTGATGACTCCACCTGCCGATTCGGGGGCACCTGCAGAGAGGACGGCGCTCAGCTCAAGTGTGTCTGCCAGTTCCAGGTAGATGACATCATTTATTTATTTTTTTTAATCTTATTGGACATAAAACGTTTACCTGGTCATCAATGACATGTTTAAGTTAGAGTTGTGTTCCATTAGTTCATGTTAACAAGGTTCCAGAAACATTCGCTGATATTATCTATAAAGTGTATTACTGTATTTTCCGCACTATAAGGTGCACTTTAAATCCTTTCATTTTCTCAAAAATCGACCGTGTGCCTTATAATCCGGTGCGCCTTATGTATGAATTCTGATGTGCTTACTAACCCTCAAACCCATTTTATGTGGTACACGGCGCTCAAAAATCTGTTAAAAAATGTTTTTGTACGACTTTGGTAAGCTACGAAGCCGCACCACCTGATGGACTGTCGGAGCATTACAGCTATCGTCAGGAGCCTCGCGGAGTAATCTGGGTCCTAAACTCCGTCAGGTCCCAAAAACAAACGAACACTGCGGCATCACTGAGAGTTAAAAACTGTCTAAATTCTTTCATCTTTAATAAAATGATCAGCGTTGTAATAAGGTGTAACAATTAAGTTTAACATCCAGGCATCCATGAAAACAGAATTTATTAAGTTTAATGGAGTTTGAAGTTAGCATGAAGTTAGCTCGCTAGTTTCCACCTAAACATGATATAGCATGTTCTGACTGAGAGATTTCTGAAAAAATTAAAATGTGAAGACATGAAACTAAACAACAGTGACTTTTGTAGGGTTACTGAAGTTGGACTAGCTGGTATATAATGATGTGCTACGTGGTCGCTAGCGACACAGCTATGTTAGCATAAACAGTGAAGCTGGAGGATGAACGCTAACTTTTTTCCACTCCATAAAAGTTAACATGAGGGTTCCTGATGGTTAGAGACAAATGCAATCGCATGGCAGGATGCTGTAAACGGACCAAACTTCAGTCAGGAGAACAACTGAGATAATCCATCCACAATACGAGGTTAGTCATTAATATACTGCAACAACATGGGAAAGTTTGACTTATCTGACTGTTTTGTTTTGCTTAATGTGCCTTATGGTCCAAAAATACGGTATTCTAGTAAATATTTGGAAAGCTGTGTGCAAAAGTCTTGCCACCCCGCATGTCTTTATAGGTTGCCATGAAAACAGGAAGTGTTTGCAGCAGTTTACTGAAACATGCAAACATGCACAGAAATACAGCTTATGAGGCAAAAACAGAGTTTGTGCAATTCTAACAAGCCTGAACGTTGATGTTTGGTGTGACCACCTTTATTCCTTAACACAGGCTGAACATTTCTTGTCATTTAAGTAGTCTAACAGTAGGTGGATGGGATGAATGTCCAGATGCACATCTCAGCTCCTGTGTCAGGGTTTTGTAAAATAAAGACCCTATGCAGCATAATACAGAGAGACCACAACGATCATATGACCCCCTATGAGCAAGCGCTTTGGGGACAACGGGGAGGAAAAACCCCCTTTTAATCCTCCACCAGATCCAGGCTCAGGGAGGGGCGGCTATTAGTTGGGGGTGAGGGATGTAAACACTGTGTGACAGGAATGCACACTCCATGCTTTAGTAACACTTATGTGCGTCTATATTTTGCACCCCATTTATGAAATAAATTCGCTAACAAAGCTAGGTAGCATTAGCTGATAATTCCACCCTCTTGTCCACACGCCGGTCACTTCTAGCTCTGAAAAAGCTAACATGGTGGTAGCCAGAATGCTAACTTTGATCAGTGCACAAGGAAGCACTATCTCTCATTGGCAGCTCAGGCGCCCTACCTCTGAAAATGAGACAGGCATGTAATGTTCACCTCCCTCTTTAATATGAAAATGGAGCAGTCACAGCAGCAGTGTGTGAATAATAAAATCCTGCGAGCAGCCGGCCTGTCTGCGGTCTCTTCTCAGTTAATTCTTGTTAGTTTTAGGAGCTAAAATGAGGAAAAACACCGTGAAGTTCTTTCTGACACATAAAGAAGCATGACCCGCCTGCAGCGTGTTCCTCTGATATGAAACAAAATATAATTACTCTCCCGTCAGCCTGTTGTATTCGCTGCATATTTAGTCGAACGGCTGCAAAATAAAAGCAGCGGCAGCGTGAAGGGCAACTCCTGGAAGCAGAATTCACCACACAGCTGCAGCTTCACCGCAATAACAAGACACACGGCGGCTGTTTGAAGCTGGCCGTCACGCTCCGTGAGCTGAAAGCAGAACCCACATTCATGTGCACACAAAGAGGACAGAGCGAAGCGAGCGCAGCCGTTCGACGTGATCAGAGGAGTTTCACAGCTGTCCGAGCGAGACGGCGGCTCTGAGGAGTCTTCAGCTGCACACAGAAGCAGCGACAGCCTGAATTATAACTCTGATTGTAACAGGAGGAAGAGCCTGAAAGCCTTCCAGTCCACACTGACTGCATGATGAAAAGCCCGGCCCTTTGTAAACCCACCGCCCACCCTGACCACCTGCAAAGTATGATGCAGTTCATGCCCTGAAGCGCGCAATGCAGTCAAGTACAACTTGCAGAATGAGACTCGTGTAAGTCCACACCGCAGCAATCGACATCACCCAGAAAGCTTCTTCAGGACCTGAAGTTATTTGATCAGTGTGATGCTGTGTGAGACCACCAGTGCCGTTTCTCCATCTCACCGCCATTCGTCATGTTCACAAGTGTTAAAATATGATTATATTATAAAACTAGGAGATGAGCCTGGTGCGCAAACACAGGTACAATAAGATCCTGCTTGTGCTGTAGCAGCAACTGATCCCACACGACGTTCCGATCCTTTAAGGTTTATCCAAAACGCACTTTTTGAAGTTTTTCTCTGGCGAATGATGAGAAAAAAAGATCAAACATCCGAGTACCAAAGCTTGTTTCTGTTGCTGCACATCACAGACGTGTATCCATGATAGTGATGCACAAAGTAGAGGTATAAATAAGGCTGAACAGAGATTTGATTTTGTCTTCAGATCAGGACACAGATGGAGTCGCAGTAACATTTATTTGGTGTCTTTCAGCCCTGAGAACTTCACGTGGAAATCTCCTGCATGGATGAAGTTCCAAGGGCTCAAAACAACAGAGTTAAACAAGTTATGGTACAAGCAGGGTAATTTTTCATGGAATGACCCTTTAATTTGTTGTAAATAGTTATCATCATGTCAAGCCTTCCTTTATAAATGCAGTCATTTAAAAGGTGACTGCCCCCTAGTGTCCAAATGTGTATCGCGGCAAAACAAAAGAAGAATAAAGAGCCGTTACAGGTAGTTCAAACATGCAGAAGTCTACTACTTCCTGCTGCAGCTTTGGATCTACATTTAATATTAAACAGTGCAAGCTTATTAATAAATAAACACTAAAATTGCTTATTAGCAGAAGCAAAGCCTTTCTGGCTGCTCCGCAAACCTCACACAGCTAAATCGTTCTGTTTTCATTTTTCTGCCACTAGACTTGCTAACAAGATGAACAGTAATTGTAATTGGAAGGCTTTGAAAGGTCAAGCACGCTGGATCCTTTTGATAACGACCTGACTGTCATCTGTTTCCCATCTTCTGTTCTGCCTCCACAAAAGGCCTCAAGGACAGCCTGAAGGTTGCTTGTTGATGATGCAAAAAAACATCACACTGTGTTCTCGTGTCTGCAGGGAAGAGCAGATGTAGTGTAGGGGAAGAGGCGCTTCTGGGGGTTTTATAATGGGATCAAACAGCGGGGATCGAGGCCCAGTTGATTCAGATTTCTATATCTGAAAATTTATATGAAAACAAAGCACCAAAGCAAACCATGTGAAAAGTGGTTCAAGCTTCAGTGAGTTTTATTTGTGGGCAGGCGGAGGTGCCCGTCTCTGTGTTCAGTTCTCTACGTCTGCATCTTCACAAAGAATATTCATGGACGAGAACTTCCCCAAAGTCAACTGGGAGCATGATCCAGATGTTTGCAAAGTGAGTTTTATTTGGAGGCAAGTCATTTCCTGTCATACATATCCTCTTTCAGCAGTGGATGTTCATATTAAACTTCCTCGTGTGCCTAAAGCTCAGGCTGCAGACTGCTCAAAACACTTTTGCGTCTACTTTTGGATCTTGGTGATGTCATAGATTGGAAACCCCACCCACCTGCTCTTCAAACCTTCTGTTTGTGACAGTCAGCCAGTCAGTACAAAGCTGGCCTAAAGGGGAGGGGCTTGTTTCAGACAGAGGGGGAACTGAGGCTCTGCACCGAGGACCATTGTGAGATAAAGAAGGATTATTTTTAGCTGTTAGTCATGCAAAGCTACTCTAAAAGAGTAAAAATATGGAGCTGGAGATGAGCAGAACTGGCACTATTTAAATTTTCCCTTTTCAAATATAGTTTCTGACAATGGCTGTGCTTCACCTCGCAGCATTATCGGCTCTGTGAAAGTAAAAAGTGTCTGAGAGCTGAAGTGGCCCTTTAATGCAGATAAATAAATCTAACTCTGCACTGCGAGTCAGCAGTTTTCAGCGGATTTATCTCCCGTGGAGCCTTGAAATAGCTCGAAACCATTAAAACTTTATGGTTTCTGTGCAGGTTTGTGTATGTGTGAATGTAAATCAGTCCAAGACACACATTTTTACGTGTGTTACGCTTTAGTGAGATGACAGAGATCCTCATTAAAGCTATTTCACTGTCTGATAGGAGCTGCTCCACCTGCCTGCCTGCAGGCAGGGCCATGCAGTCAAAAAAATCAAACATCCACCTCCAATGAAACTCATCACACCTGCCTTCATTTAAAGGACTAATCTGTTCTATTTTCACCGAAATAAGCCTTCTGTTCTCCTCTAACCAGCAGGGATCCGACTAATTCCCGATCATTAAAACTTCTGAGTTTGCTTCTCTGAACAGAAAAAGAGCTTCAGTCACTAAAACTGAACAAAGAAAGCCAAACATGCTGATGAGTGCTGATAATGAGCTCTAGCTGAAAGTCTGATGGAAAGAAAAAAACACGTTACAACAAATTTACTTCAGCAGAACAAAACCACAAAATGCTGACGGAGCAAACCAGGAAGAGTCCTGACAGGACAGAAAAATGTTCTCCTCTCAGCTGGAGGTTGGATGCTGCTCATCGGTTGTTTTGTCTTTCATGGATTTCAGCTGCCGACTCCATCGGACTCTCTTCCTGTTGGATATGAACCTGGACTGCTTCTGCAGTGTGTTGGAGGTCACGGAGGTCAAACCTGCAGGGGATTCCTGCTAAATGATTGATGTGTGAGAGTTAATAGAATATGGATTGCTGAACACTGATATGTGTCCTTGGCAGCTGTAGCTTATAGCTGACAGTGTGAGCAGAGCGGGTTTATATAACCTCCATGGAGAGCGAATGAAACTCTGTAAGTGCCTGACAGCTTGCATCATATTTGACCCATATTGATCACACATGTACAGCACAGGCTTGATAACGCCATCTTTCTCCTCTCTACCTTTAAACGTGCACTGCATGGACTCATTTCAAGTCGTGAACTCATTTCTGTGCAAACATCCAAAGGAGGTGATGCTCAGGCTCAGGACCTTCAAAGAAAACATGCTGAGCCGCTCAGTTAAGAAGAAAACTAGAACCACATTGCAACAGTGTTGCAGAATAATATAGCGAATTACATTTGATAACATAGTAACGTTTCTCTGACTCTGATGTAACACAAATAAATAAAATACTCTGTATCTGAAGGGTTTATTCAGGACTGTGTGTGTTTCTGTGAAAAACTGCTTGTAGGATCTCATTTAGCTGCTGTAACTCGAGGTGATCATATCGTGACAGTTTCTCATCGTCATACAAGAATTCTGGCCCAGACTTGTTCACAGCGTTGCTTTTTGAGGTTCTTTCATGCACATCTCTCTTTAAGTCCCACCACAGCATCTCAGTCGGGAGGTCAGAGGTCTGAACATTGACTGGGCCTCTGCAGAACTTGGGTCCTTTTATGTTTCAGCCCTCGCGTTGTAGATTTGTTGCTGTGCTTTGGGTCATTTCATGGTGCATGACCCAGTTTGGTCCAAGCTTTAGCTGTGGGACAGATGGCCTCACATTTGAGTCAAGAATCTTTCGATATGCAGAGGAGTTCAAGGTCAACTGTACGGTGCCCGAATCATCACTTCTCCACCTCCGTGCTTTGTAACGTGCTGTCACAAAACTCTCGGGGGTTTTGCAGTTTCTCTGAGCATTGGACGGTGTGAGATTGGGGTGAATTCGCTGGGAAAATTGTGGAATTGTGTTAACACACCTGAATGTTCCACACCAGCAAACTTCCACAGCTTCTGCTCTTATAATGTGCTCACACACGTGACTCCTATGAAACTCATGTGTTAAGTGTTTTTATTGTATTTCTGTTCTAAACTTTGTGACTTACAATCTGAGAAATGTCGTCCATATGACAACGAGTAAAATCTAAAGCTAACATTCAAACTGATAAACGCTGATAAAAATTAAAGCATCTAAACATGTTTTAACAATAAAAGCTTGACTCAAACGAGCAAAATAAAACCAAAATGTAAAACTAGACCTTATTGATCATCATTATTATTGTAACCAACAATAATTCCTGTAATGTATATAGCTGATGTAATTAATAGTTTTGCATAGTTGTGCTAGAGTCAATCTACATGTTTTGGACTCCTCCCCCTGAGTGAAGTGACCCCCTCTCTCCATGGTTCGTCTCTGTCGTCACACTGAAGCTTAATTAACATCTGATTGTGTTTGATTTCCAGTGTCACAAAAACTACGTTCCTGTGTGCGGCTCAAACGGAGACACCTACCAGAACGAGTGCTACAGGCGACAGGCGTCCTGCAAGCAGCAGAGACTCATCTCCCGGGTGTCCGACGGGCCCTGCTCCACCGGTGAGTGTGTGCCAGGAAGTACACAGTGTTGACGCAATGGAAACGGGAATTAACGCTGTCCGGGTGACTGACCGATTGAGAGTGAGGGTTCGTCAGAAAAGTGAATTATAACGGCTCATTTACTGATATCGAGCTGCGAGGACATCAGTCAGGCTATGAGGGCTTCCGCCGTTTAAGGCGTCATCTGAGGGAATCATTCAGCTGCCGCCTCATATTAAGAGTCGTGGCGTCTTCATTTGAACATCGCCTTCATTCGTCTTCATTCTGTTCCATCACTCATGATGTAATGGCTTTTTTAAAACAGCACAGAGGGAATTACGAAGAGAAACTGTCGAGAAACAACCTCATATACAACCTCATGATATACACACCGTCTTAAAGCATCCAACTTTTAAATGTATATATACTCAGCGCCTGATATAATCAATCAATGCTGCGAGTGATGCAGGTGAGTGCAAAAAGCAGTTCAAGTAACACGTCTTCTGCTGCTCTGACACTAAAACCTAATTTCACATTTCAGTTTGCACAGATTCTTTTTCAAGAAAAAATATGAGAAATTTGCTAAGTTTCCATTTGTTGTGGGCCTGTTCTATTCTTGGACTCTACTAAAGGAGCTTTGTGTGATTTACAGTTCACAATAATCCTTATTTATCTTATCTTGGGCCTTAATGCTGTCCACCAGTAGATGCTCTCTGTTGTAGCTCCTCCCACTCCCATTATGCTAGCAATCTTCTGATTGGCTGCCTCGCTCAAAAGATTTTAAACAGCAGGAGGGGCTTCTGTGCCTGTAATGACCATATTAGGGATATCCCCTCTCTGTGACATCATATAAATCCAAGAGTAGAAAAAAGCTGCAGCAGTGAAGCTGAGAGGAGCCGACATAATGAAGGTAGAGAGTTTAAACATTTGGACACCAAAGCAACGGACAGTCAGGGTGGAGTGGGTGGAGGCAGGTGTCAGCGGTGATTTGTGATAGAAGCACAGCAGCAGAGTGGACGGGAAGGTTTAAAGCTGGTAGTGTGCATCATTCTGCTGTGATGTGTGATCTGGAGACAGTAGCACTGACAAAGACAGACGGCCGAGCTGAAGACGTAAGACTTTCACTGGGAGTGAGCAGGAAGGACTGGATTCACTCAAGAGACAGAGGTGGAGATGGTGTGGATGTGTGCAGAGGAGGAAAGGTGGATATATTAGACGAAAGATGATGAAGGTGGAGCTGCCAGGCTGGAGGAAAAGAGGAAGATCTAAGCAGAAAGGAGCAGCTGAAAGAAGAAGAAGCAGAAAACTGCCTGATTTTAGATTTCAGAGCAGTTTGAAACGAAACTTTGAGGCTTAAATAGAGAGAGATGTCGCTGCAGTCACGTACTCGTGACATCCTCTCCAACAGAATATTTTCATTCAAGTTGGCAGATGTTTGTAGAAAAACTACTTTTAAGCTGTAATTAGTCTGCTGTGACCGTCATTACGAGAGGAAGTTTTAAAAAAGCCGACATTTTCTAACACAAAGGGATTTTTTAAAAAGTATCGAATAACTTTCAAATTTTTTATAGACCTTTTTATTAGATACAAGCTAAAACCATTAAAGGTACATTTTACTGCTTTTTACGAGAGACAAAGACACTGGTAGTGCCGCTTTGTTTATTTAGAATATTTTTGACAGCCACAGTTAGCAGCAGATAATTATACGTTTTTTTAATATATACACACAATTCTCGTTTCCCGACCAGAGCGTCAGTATCCAGTAAAGGTCCTAAGCTGCCCCCCCCCCCACCATGCTAACCAAGCCTACCTCAGACACGTGCGCTGCCCAGATTAACAAGGACCGCATCAGGTGTTGAGCAACCAGGACACCCTGATGAGAGCTGGGCTACTGGAACTAGACGGTGGGTGAAAACAGGGCGCTGTTGGAATGCTACTACACGAGTAACCCCAGCGGAAAAATCACCTTTGTTGCTGAAAGATTTGATAGATCACATTTGAGCCTCTGCTGAGTGTAACTGCTCGGTCTCTGACCCTGGACTTTCATAACCCTCCAGGTTTGGGAGGATTTTACTGACTCGTTCAGCGACTCGTAATTAAAATTGATCTGCGGCTGATTAACTGGCTCGTTCTCTGAAATCAATGTGACTGATGACGTTGTTCAGAGTTCAGAGGAAAAGCCGAGGACGAGCTCTCAGCGTTTGATGTTCAGTCAATTAAAAACATAATGACAGTGAACTCGGAAGGCATGAAAACACGGCAGCAAGGCCGACTGCTGGAGCGTAATTAAAAGTATAAGTGAGGCACTTATTCACATTATAAAAGCCAGAGTTTGAAATATGATGAGTTCTATGTTTGTGCAGAGAAACACCTGAAATACTTCATATTATACAGTTTCTAGTTAAAAGCTTGTCTTTTCTAACAGCTCAGGTCTGCTGTGTTATCTTATTTTCAGGGAAATGAAACGTCTCTACATATTGTTGACATTGAAAGGATCTATATGTGTGGTTAAAATCAGTTCATGCTGAATAAATCAAATAAAATAGCTGCAGCTGTGATGACCTTTGACGAGCTCTGTAAACCTCAGGGATGTGTTGGAGTCCGACTCACCGTCACATCCATTGATCAGTTATTAAAGTGGACCTCCTGCATCAGAACCAACACCCACACAGACGAACAGCAACAACACAAACTGGAACAGAAGATTGAATCTTGATTTTCAACGCCCAACGCGCATGTTCAAAACAAAGGGCAGCCGGTTTAATCGCTCACAGCGAGCGGGAAGAATGCAGGCGGTGAGAGCTTCTGACGTTATATCGATTTAAATCAACAGAGCCTCCGCTTTCTTTGTTTTTCTGACCGTTGGGTCGTTAAGATGCTGATATCACTTATAGTCTTCAAAGTTATTTCCGAGCACATCACAACAGTAACTACTGGAGAATAGTTCAGTCTGGACTATTGTTCCTGTTCTCGCATCGTTTTTAGGAATGTCTGAAGTTCAGTGCAAATAATCTTCCTGAGTCATGAAATAAAATCTTTCCAGTTGTTCGTCGTGTCTTTGATCTGAGCTCTGTTCGCCCCTTATTTGTGGCTTAGCCATTTAAAAACGGAGGTTGGTTATTTGTTTGTTGAATTTCTCTTGTTCTCTGATGACGTATCGACTGACTTTCTAGTCCGAGGGTTTCCTGCTATGCCCGAGCCTCTCGTCTTTTTAATGTGCTGCAGTTCTGGCTCTTATTTTTGAGAAATGAAACAAGCCTCCAAAAACTGTAGTCCTCGCTCTCCTCTGCCTTTTTATTGGCGTTATTCATGTGCAGCACATCTTTAACTGCTTAAAACCTCACAGTGAAACTGCAGCCCAGGGGCGCCGCCACTCCAGATATTTTAACCCTTCATTAAAGAGTCGCTCTTGGTCCAAATAAGACTTCAGTGTGGACGTCCAGCTCAGCGCCGGGTGTTTTTATTGAGTAATCGTCTGAGATGTTCTCTTGGCTGAAGTTTGCCCCTCACACATTTAACCCTCATCCTCCATCGTCCCTATGCTAACGTCTTTATTTTAATATTAAATTAGATTAGCTACAGCTCCAAACACTGCTGCTGTTTAGTATTCACTTATTCCCACGCTTGTGATAATGCCGTGCAGTTTAGTTTTTTAGAATTACTTCAATCAGAACACAGTTTATCATCTTTAGAAGGAAACTAGCGAGCTAACTTCCTGCTAACGTCTAACTGCTCTAAACCTCGGTGGTCCTTGTTTTCAGTCTGATTTCTGTGTTCCTGGTCGTCTAGTAAGTCAATTATATTAATTTCTGTTTACAAACCTGAAAACCTCTCAGCTTTGGATCATTTAAAAAAAGAAGATGCCCGAAGTTTAGCCGTAGCATCTGATTTAGCGTGGGTCATTAAATGGTCGCTCCATGTTGGGCTCTGTTCTGACAGACACTTTGGTTCTGTTATATATTTTGTGGCATCTTGTCCCCTCCCAGGCCTGTTTTACTCTGAAAGCCTGTGTAGATCATTAAAACCACTCATTATCTTTAAGAAGTCAGATTACAGCACAAGGCCGACAGTATCCTGATTACTTACGAAGATCCTGACCACTTAAAGCTTAAGATCTAACAGATGGAGTTTTACTGCATCAGGACAATTAATACCACATTAGCACGTCACACCACAGCCATCCTGAAGCCATGATCATTACTGTGCTGCTGTAACCTTTAGTCAGCCTTTCCTCCAGATGCTGAACCCACTGCTCCCATTAGTGAGCTGCTGCTGGTGCTAACAGTTGGTGATCTGGCTTTCCAACGCCTCACTGGAAAAACCACTGCTTTGAGGTTCTGGCTATGTGAGCAGATGTACTCTTACACTTAAATGTGCAAAAATATTTGACTTTAATTACATAATTAAAAGTAGCAAACCATAAAAACAGGATGAGACTGTATTTACACAAACCTTTGGCCATATGCTGCGTATCTACAGAGCCGTGTGTGAGGAATGAATCCGGTTTCATTTCCCAAAGGCTGCTGGTCTTCCACAGCTGGATGCTCACCAGCCATCCATCAGAGCTACGCTAAAGCACTAACAGGTTAGCATTTTCCCCATCAAACACCCCGCAGATTCCCTGGACTCGGATGTCTCTGCAGGCCAGACAGATTTTATGTCTCCTCTCCTGAGAAATGAGTTGTGGAAACTTATAGCAACGCCACAGCGGCTACGTTGGTGGTGGCGGTCAACTCCATCTGCAGGGGCAGTGGCCTGATTTCCCAGGAGGCATCGGCTGGTGCTCTGCTCTTATTACCCACTACACCGGAGAGCTTGTGCCCTCCACTTTCCTCGCCTCCCTCCTGGCCTTCTGCAATTTCCTCTCCCTGAGATTTATGCTTCCTGTAATTGGAGCGTTCGACGGCTTTGAGCAGAGGCAACAGCACGAAAGCTCGGCTGATTTTATTTCCCCGAGCAGGACAGGAGATGGAGGAAATGCAGCGATTTGGGTCCCTTTTTTTCTTAGAGAGCAGTGTGGGAGGTTACAGGAGCTGGGACGGCTGAGACTCCTCGCTGGGATCTGATCACAGGTCAGTGGTGGGTGTAGCTGCCCAGCTGAGAGGCTGAGACTCCACATTAGCCTTAGGTCAGACTTATTACTCTTTAAAACGCTCGTTGTTGGCTTTCTGGCTCCATTGGCTGAGGAGAGCAGAGAGCAGAGCAGATTTCACAGCTGGAAGAAGATGATGTGACATTACAGACCTTTGAAGTTCAGACAGCAAACTTTTCAAGGGAACTTCTTCTGCTTTCTGCCATATATATACTGTTCCAGTGGGTGTTCATATTAAATTATACCAAAAGTATCAAATAATGATGCCAGCAAATGTGGATATTCTCTCAGGCTCTAAACACTCACACAGTCTTTACCCCACAGCCATAAACGGCTGATGCGGTAACGTCGTCACCGGGTGGGCGGTGTGGACAACTAAGCTTGTGATTGAGGCGATATAGGAGCCTCAAAGTTTTACCATGAGGGGATTTACTAAAAGTTTAAATCTCAGTGACCTCGACCTCAACATTAGGTCACTGTCAACTATGGCAGCACAGGTGTGTCTGCTAGGAGGCTGACGGATGGCTGCCTGAGGTTTTTCTCTAGTCTTGGATCTGCACGATGTCATAGAGAGGGGATATCCCTCATAAGTCATCTGAGGCACACAGCTGTAGCAGTGAATCCTTTTTTGTGCTGTGCAGCCAATCAGAGGGAAGGCTCAAAGGGGGAGGGGCTAAAACATGTAGTTTCAGACAGAGAACAAACTGAGGGGATGGACCAAGGCCCAGGCGCTTTATATTGTAAGATAAAGACCAGTAAAGATGTTCATTAATTACAAACGACTAAATTATTGATGCGCTCCTGCAGCTAAAGCAGAGTACTCTGAATAATCAGCGAGCTCATGATCCATCACAGTTCAGGTCGTTGCCAGTGAAACAACATATCTGACCTTTACCTTGATTGCAGTTTGGGTAAAAACTCATTAGTTTGTGCGAGTTTGATTAAATTTGGACCACTACTGTAGGAGTAGCAATTCTGGAATGAGCTTATTGATCCTTTAATTCAATTCAGTTTTATTTATATAGCTCTAAATCGCAACAAAGCACTTTATATTGTAAGATAAAATGCTAAAATAATACAGAGAAAACTCCAAAAATCAGACCAACCCTATGAGCGAGCATGTGGTGACAGTGGCAAAGAAAAACTCCCTTAAACAGGATGAAACCTCCTGCAGAGCCAGGCTCAGGGAGGGGCCAGTTGGGGTGTGGGGAGGGCAAAAGTTTATAAGTTTCTAAGATAAATGAAGATAAATTGTAACCGAATCAAGCAGAGCTGCTCTAGTTTAAAGAAGTGAAAGCCTGAACACTTTTTTATTACTTGACTGTGTGTAAAATAGTAGAATTAAATTGAAAAAATGTAAATAACTAATCAAAAACAACAATACCCATGAGCCTCCAGCACCAGTCAGGTGTGGAGGGGTATAAACATTAAGACTGTAATTTAAAGACGGCACCACTGTAGCCAAATATGTCAAAATGTGACCAAATAAGAAAAATTCTATGAAATATTAAAATTGTAATAAAATCGAGACAGTTCTCACTGTCTGCGCTCTTTTGGTTTCATGGGGGCCACTCATGAGATTGTCCTCACGAATAAGTCAGAATCTGAAAAAAAACATCAGTCATTGTCTTTATTTATTATTATTTTACAAGGACGCTGTCCATAAAAGACAAATACTGGTCTGTTCAGAGTTTACAGCAGGACCCTCGATGTTGCTGTTTCCAACCAGTAACTCCAACAGATCATGTGTAGCAGAAGCAGCTGGTTATGGGTGTTGAATCATTTCCCTGCCTGGATGGAACCTGATGTCTTTATAGTCTGATTAAGTGGAAGCAGAATGACTTTCTTAGATCGGCTCTGATTGGCCTAAAGGGAGGGTGGCCTCAAAGAAAATGAGCTAAAGCAGCTTGGTTCAGTTGAATCGAATGGCTCTACCGAGGTTCGTAAGATAAATAAGGATTATTTTGAACTGTGAGTCATGCAAAGCTGTTCTAGTGGAGTCCAATAGTAAAAACTACAGAGGTGGAAATGAGCACAAGAGGTCCACTTTAAAAGCAAAACTGGACCTGGCTATCGATAGCATGTGCTGTTTAGTATGCAGATGCAGTGAGCAGCTCTGGGACAAACATCAATGTCATCGATTTTCCTTCATGTTTATGTGAACCTGAGATACAAACAGGGCCCCGCTGGAGCCGGAATGAGCTTATCGATGGCCAGGCCAGCGTCCCCAGGAATTACGCCCAGTCCCACACCAGTCTATATCTGAAGCCAACATTTAGTGCTAATGCAGGGAGACTTGTGTCCTTTAGGCAGCGAGCGTTTCGAGGTGTGGAGGCGCTCTGGATAAGGTGGGAATCTTTATTAATCTCAGATCTGGTTCTTGGCCCAATTAGTTTGTAAATCAGTTGTTTGATCAATACAAAGACGAGCTCTTTGTGCACTTCATTATGTGTCAGAGCACTCGCCCTGCAGATGAAACATACTTCCCCTTTAATTAGGAGCTGGAGTGTGCAGGATGTTCTAACGTAAAACCTTTTTCCTGGGTGATTATTAAAACTCACTGAGGTCTGAGTTACAACATCAGATATTTCTGACCTGTCACAGTACCAGATCATTTGTAGAAATTGTCCAGTGTTCAGCTGGTTGTAGTTTTACGGACTTCATAGTTAATAAAAAGAAATCAACCTGCTTTTGGTCCTTTTTCTGTCTTTAAGTGCTTCATCTTAACATATTTGCCGGGATTGTTAGTCTCCAGAGGATGGATCCTCTTGATTTTGTAGGTTCTTCTCTTCACACCTACTGAACAGATTACAGGTGTATTTAACACTCAGCAGGTCACCGGGGAGCCAGGCTGTCGAGAAGGGTTTGGTTAACTTCCTGCTCTTTTACATGACATTTTTAAATGTAATAATATTTAAGAAGGTCCAGTTACACAACACATCCTCAAACAAAGACCCAAAATATTCCACATGCATTATAAATCAATGAACTAGCCTAATGGTTATAGCGGTGATGTTAAAATTTCTTGTTTAAAGAAAAAAATTCAAGCGAAAAAAAATGCATTTGAAAAAGCGCTTAATTTAAAATAACACAAAGGTTTCGTTTGACACCAGCAAACTGCATTTTTCTCCTTTTTCATAAACTCGTAAATCGTCTCAGATTTCTGTCTCTGACTTATTTCATTACACTACAAACATCGGCGACTGTAAGGACAAAGGAAAAGACTTTGCAGACACCAATATTGAAGCGAAGTCCAGTAAAAGGTCCGGCGTGAGGTGACCGAGGCTCTAAATGTGTAGACCAGACCTGGGTTTGGTGACATAATCCTCTGTCATCAGATACCTTCTGCATCTCTTGTGACATTCAAGGAGTATTTTTGGCATCATGGCTCTGATGGGTGAAGCAATTGTGGCCACTGAAAGGCCAAAGACGGGTTTTTAACTCGCAATAATAACCACCTTCAGGTAACTGCTGTTGTGATTTGGTGCTATATAAATTGAATTGAACTGAATTGAGAGATAACTGCACTGTCTGAGGCAAAGAAACTCCTTATTAGTAGGATGGAATGATGGTAGCGTCTTAAGGTTGCAGGTGTTGGTGTATCAGCTCTTTTTTAATGATATTTTTACTGGTTTAAAGTGTAAATAAGCACTCAGTCACGATTAGACACTAGAAACTACTCGGTAAGGTTTCAGCACTGAAAAGAAGCTTAGATTAGGCAGCAGAGTCCTCTCGGTTTGGTTTTAGCTTTAAAACCTTACTGGTTTGGTTAGAAAAAGAAGTTTGGGTTATAAGACGCTCATCAACGACAGTAACCCTGCTCATTAATAAACAATGCGTTTGCAGCGTCATAACCGAATGCATCAGGGCGCCACAGGACAGCAGACTTACTGTCAGGATGACAGCAGGCTGGTCGTGACGTGAACAGTAAAGTTCATGTAGCTTTGGGTTAAAAACAGCAGCTTGTGTTTAAATTTAATGTGAATTAAATTATCGCACCTACATCTCTCCACATCTGTCAGGATGTTTGAGGAGGTGGGTTTCAGCTCATCATTCGTCCTGTCAGGCCTCATTTGCTTTTCATTATTTTGCACATTAGGAACACCTTTTAATGATATTTAGCGTTCGGAAGCAGATTGATTTACAGATGTGGACGGCAGCAGAGGAAGCAGCGAGCTGCGGTAAAAGCCTCGGCCTGCTTCATTAACCACAGGGTCAGCCATGTTTCATTTCCTCAGCGGGTTTTATTGACTCGGTGCGGCTGCAGCGTCCGATTCTTCTGTAGGAGTTTAACTCTGTAGGAGTGAACGTGTCCACGCGGTTAATGAACAGTTACGTATCCTTATAATTATAATGATCCTCCACCGTCTGTAGGTGGCTGACAAAGGTGTTAGAAAAGCAGCGACGCAGCTGAAGGTGTTTTCACAGATTAAATGAAAGATGCTCTTTTTTCTCTTCTCAGGATGAAAGGTTTTTTTTTTTTTAAATCCGAGGTTCTTTGAAGTTTATTGATCAGAAAGAGTTGGTGTCTGCGATCCAGTGTCCAACGCAGTTACAGATTCTTTTTATCAGCTGGATCTAAAACCTAAAGCTTCTGATTCAACCTCGCATTCTTTCATCTTCCTGTCTGCCTGCATCCCTGCTTTTTCAGGTTTGATCAAATCACAACTGTAAACTTCAAATTTGAGCTTTTCTTCAGTTTTTGATAAAGAAACAACTTGTTTCAAAGGTTTTTTGCAGAAAACTGCCTCCATCCTGCCCTGTGTGTTCTCATCCTACAGGGTAAACAGTCATTTTCAGATGTTGGTGACATCTCACGTCTCAAACACATCACTGCTCAGACAGACATTTAATCCTGTTTTAAACTGCTGCAAGCTGGAGGGAGGGTGCTGGAGCAAGGATACCGTGGTTCTGGTCCAGTATGACCATTTTGTGCTTTACTGTTTGTTTTACTGCACTTTAGTTCAGTTTTCTGAACATCTCGAAGGAGGAAGATCCAAACTCAGGACTCTGAAGAAAAAACTGTTCAAAATCCCAGACCTCTGTCCGAGGCTGTGGTCGGACCAAGCAGGAATTTCCTGGGCTGAGAAATAAGCCAAGGATGGGACAGAGCCAAATTAAAACTATGTATACTGTCCACATGCCAGCTTATCTAAATAAGTGCTTTCTATAAATACTGTGAGTCGGTATACTGACGGCAGTCACCTTTAACAGCTGGATATCTGCATTTCATCAAAACAGTAAATTGTAAGTGGATTGATTTTTATTTAGCAGTTTTCTAGTCTTATTGACACAAAAATATCACATTCACACATTTATAAACATTCTCTTCAGTCTACGCCAACCGAGCAGTGAAACACCATAAACTGCAGTCCCTCCAATGGCCACTTGAGGTTTGTTCAAAGGTGAGAGTCCAATGTTTATATATTCAAGTTTACAGAGAAACGTTTACTGTAGTTTTATGTCTCTAAAGTTAATAGCAGTGCATGGCGAATCTTAATATGACCCGACCATTTCAATTTAATTGAGGAATAAAATTTACCCAAAGTCAGAAAAGGCAACAAAATCGTTTCAGGAACACCACGTGTCTGCGTCTGTGAAAATCAATGACTTTGACAAACTCAGTCAAGTACA
>NW_024583078.1:201256-202440 GCF_018398535.1 Haplochromis burtoni | reverse complement strand
TTTTTTGTCTTAGAGATGTTACATTTTTCAAGCCCTTCATCAGACTTGGAAACTATGGGGCTCTAGCTTTAGCTTCCTTTTGTAGCTCTATTTTAGTCCAAAAATAAGTGCAATAGTGGCCGAACCTTTCAAGTTATCTTGAGATAATATTTAACCTATTATATTTTTGTTAGAAATACATAAATATACATTTTTAACTACTTGCTATGTGTTTGAGTCACTGAATTCAGCTACTGTAACCATCATCTACAGCACATTAATCACTGTAAGGATTAAGGATGACCGTTTTTTAAATATATTTTCCTCATCATAAGTGTTGAGTCCTGTATTTATCACTGAGCATTTACAAATTCCACAATGAATTCAAGAATGAAATAAAGCTGTGTTGCTTGTAAGAACTTCCTGTGTTTCTGACTAACTCACCAACAGGTTTTGGTCTTCCTGAGAGAGAGAAGGGTGGTCTGTGTTTAAAAGAACATCTGTTTTGTAAAGTATATAATCTGGCAAAGGGGAATGCCAAAGTAAAGTGTCAAGTGAATTGAAATTCATCAAACATAAGCAGTGTGCATAACAGAATAAACCAGGATGTCAAAATATCACAGAATCTTTTTAACTCCTTCACATGCAATCAAATCAAAAATGCCCAAATGCAGCCTAAATGTGGTTGTATTATTTACTGTCCTTTGTCTTACACCATTATAAATCAACACAAAAATTTAAAAATAAATAAAAAAAATGTTTGAGTATATTGAAGAAAATACTTCTGTCATCAATCAACAACAGAAAATATTAAGTTTGTGTAACATGTAAAAGTTAGTTTGAATTACCCATACGCTGGACCATAACAGAAAAATAATTACAACTGCCATAAAAAACTGAAGAAGAAACAGAAAAAAATCAGAAGTTGGCAACACTGCCTGGTAAGTTTCTTTTTTATAGTGTTTTACTAATATACTATTAATAATACTAGTTGTATAAGTTTACTGTGTAAGTTTTGACAGTGGTAGCTACATGATGTGAATCGACACTTAGTCTGCTAAGCTAGTTGTTACTCTACAAAAGGTAAAAGGCAAAATTTATTTTTTTTCTGTTATTATTTAAATCTGCCACTCTGGTGGTTACTTTGGTTAGCCATAGGTGTGTGTGAGACCATGCATACAGCCGAGGCCAACGCCATAGCATAT
>NW_024583078.1:199228-200574 GCF_018398535.1 Haplochromis burtoni | reverse complement strand
AGTGGAAAAAAGTTAGCATTCATCCTCCAGATTCACTGTGTTTATGTTAACATATGACATATGCTAACATAGCTGTGTAGCTAGCCACCACATAGCACATCATTATATACAAGCTAGCCCAACTTCAGTAACCCTACAAATATCAGTGTTGTTCAGTTGTCTGTCTTCATTTATGTCGTTAGTGAAATGAACGACAAGCAGAGCTGTACATTAATTTTTGCTGTGGATGTTGAGCTGTGGATTTTTGGCTTCACACGTGGTTCGTGCACGTCGAAGCTCAGTTTGCGCTTCATGCCGTTTCAGCCGACGACACGAAATACCATCATGCAGTGGCCTGACTGGATCCGCTGTCTACCCACCGTGTGATGCCTCTCCTCCGGGATCCCCCCACCCAAGGGAAATAGACTGCTTTCATAAATAAAGAAAATTGAATTGAATTGAAAAAGCCAGCCCAAGGGTAATGTCTCTTAATTACAAACCTGTGCCGTGAAACAAATGTGAATTAGACTGTAGTTTCAGTTGTGCCTCTTCTTATGTTTTATTATGCATTCCTACATGAGTGTAGTTTTGAGAGTTCATAATACATATAACCTTACCTTTGGACTGTTGTGTTGTTGAACATTAAAATATTTTGTCATTTCCTTGATTCTGTAATATTTACCAAGTTGATAAGTTAAAGTTTAACCTAATAAGCTGATTTGCAAAAAACAATTGCATTTTAGAAGGGCATGGCTTAAAATTATTGTAATTTGGAAGACTTTATATATTTATTGACCACTTTATTTAATATGCCTTTACAAATCTTTCTAATGGTTCTCAAAGTCGGTAATCAGGCCCCACTGCTCTGCTTGTTTCCCAGCTACTAATACACTACACTCTGTTGATTGCCTGGTGTGTTCAGTCTTGCAGAATTAGAAGACTCCATTCTGGAGTAAGGAAAACAGTGAATTGGTATGTTTTAGCTTCTGATTCACTAAATGTGCCTTGTCCAGGTAATGAACATGCTACATTTTCTTTTGTTACTGACGTTGTTTGTGGAGGGATTGTAATGAAATACATTATTGTTTTGCCCACTCATTCATAATTCAACGGCTGCTCTAATGTTTGATTTATGTTCTATGACACAGAAGTTCATTACTTGGAAAATGTCTTGCATTGTTTTTTTTTTCTTATTTTTGCAGAAAAGTTACTCAATATTACCAGAAAATCTAAATTAACATTACCGGTAGGTTGCTTAAACGTAACTATGCTTTTAGATGTCAAAGTAAATAATACTGGTTGGTTAAACCAGCTGAGTTAGCCAAAGCTAAAAAATAATTGCTGGATTTACTTAATAATATACAACG
>NW_024583078.1:196942-198080 GCF_018398535.1 Haplochromis burtoni | reverse complement strand
GTCAGTGTTTTCTTCTGCTTGTACATGATCCCTGAAAAATAAATTAATAGAATGAAATGAAATGGAGGGATTTGTGTGTCCCAGGGATCCCAGGGTCTATGATATCTTTCAGACTGCCCCGAACTGATTCTGGTAAGCCATCAGGAAGGGAAAGTGGTGCTAAACCCACATGTGTATAGTGCAGGTGGAGTGCTGCTGATGCCCAACTAAGGATATTGTCAGGGGGTGGGAGGAATACTTTGAGGCCCTCCTAAAGTTCAATGATCCGTCTTCTATAGAGCACAGTCTGGAGATAAGGTAGATGACTCATCCACTCTGGGGTGAGGTCACACAGGCAGTACACAAATCCTTGATGGCAGAGCCTTTGGTCTGGATTAGACTCGCACAGTGTTCCTGAATGCTCTGTAGAGGCGTGTCAACCAAGACCGCTCTACAACATCCAATGTTCCATGGAAATCGGGCGGTACCTCTGGATTGTCAGAGCAAGCCAGGCTGCTGGAAAAGAGAATTAGTCCATTAGTTGAATCTCCGATACAAGAGGAACAATGCAGTTTTCATTGGACCAGCTCTTTACCCTCTAGAGGATATGTGAGTGTGCATGAAGGTTAGCCCAACTAGTCTACATATGCTTTGTGAACTTGGAGAAGGCATTCGACTGTGTCGCTTGTAGTTTTCTGTAGGAGGTGCTTCAGTCTGGGTTTTCTGGCCCGTTTCAGTACGAGACATTCGGTCCTTATAAAACCATTGCAAAAGCTTGGACCACATTGTCAGCAATAAGTTGAACTCATTCCCAGTGGGTGGTGAATTCCTCCGGGACTAGACCTTGTCAGTGATTCTGTGTATAATTTTTAAGGACAGAATTTTGAGGCCTAGACAAATGGCAGAAGACTTCGACTTGGTTGGTCTCAGAATCTCGTATTTGATTTTTGCAGATACAGTGGTCCCTCTCTAAAACATGGCTCACCTATCTTGGCTGTTTTGTGGATTTTTTTTTTTTAGTGCAATTTTGCATGCCCTATTTTTTTTATTTAATTTTTACAGCGCATTGTGTTCTGCGTCCTGATTGGCTGTAGACCATGGTCAATCAATCTCCTCTGTGCCGTGTCTCCTGTACAGAACAGAATGCGTGAAATTTACA
>NW_024583078.1:190976-195747 GCF_018398535.1 Haplochromis burtoni | reverse complement strand
AAAAATAAAGCTTGCTACTTGGCCACGCGGATTTCACCTATCGCGGGTTATTTTTAAAACTCCCGCGATAAATGAGGGACCACTGTAATGTGGTTCTGTTGGCTTCATCATGTGGTCGTCTCCAGTTTGTGCTGGAGTAGTTAGCAGCCAAGTGTGAAGCAGCGGGAATTATAATCAGACATCCAATGAGTTTAAGTATTTTTGGTTCATGAGTGAGGGAAGAGGAGAGCGGGAGATTGGTAGACTGAGACAAATTGGTGCTGTGACTGCAGCTTTGTAGTGAAAAGAGAGCTGACCAATTTCCAACAAAAACTATGTCGATGAAACCTTTTGCACCCAAATGTCAGAGGAAGATGCTGACCATTGCACAAAAATTTGGACTTCTGGAAAGACCAAAGGAAGGTCAAAGCCACAGTATTTTTCGGACCAGAAGGCACACCGAATTATAAGGTGCATTAAACGAAACAAAACAGTCAGATAAGTAAAACTGTACTCAACTCATTCTTCTTGCTTCCTCTACTTCTGTACCATTGATTCATTGATGTTGAATTCTCTGGCAGCTGCTCTATTCCCATGTTCTGGACCTGAAAACAGGGTTTGATCTTTGGTTTCATTCTATAATACTGGACTTATTTTTCTACAAAGTTTTGAACTTTGAGAGTGTTTAAACAAGAGGGAAAAGTGTGAAAATGTTCATGCCTTTGTAAGAAAAGTGTACAGCCTTACAACATCTATAATAATTGTAAAAAGTTGAATTGCATATGTTGTGTGTGGAGACAATGAAAAACGTGTTAAATCATTGTTGTTGGTTGGTTATGAACATTGAAAAATATGAGGTAGATATCAATAAAGTTTTCCCTAAAGTAACTAATTAAGCAGTAAAACAGAAATTTTGTCAAAAAAAGTTAGTTGTGGATGTACTAGCGCTGTGTCAAGGTTATTAACGATGGATGTCTGTTATAACTGAACAGTTAATATGTAAATGTAAAATTTATAAAACTTTATTTTTCTGTTTGAGTACCTCTAATGACAGTTTATGTTTCCAATATCGTAGCAGTCCCACCGACAGAAGACAAGTCACCAACAAACACATGAGACCAAGGGAGCGCAGCACAATAAGTCCGGTGGGTTTAGAAAGTCCGTGTCCTTGAAATGAAATGTGATTCTTATTCACCAGTTCAATCAAATATATTTTCATTTACAATATTCTAAATGTTACGTAAACCACATTAACAATTAAAACCAGCTAGGAAAAAACAACAGTCAATATCACATTAAAAAAAATATGTTTTTCTTTACAAAATCTGACTTTAGAAAGCCTTGAGTCTCAAAATGCTACAGTTGTAGGTATTATCAGGTGTCTGATAATTAGTTTCGGCTAAAACAAAATTAAAACAAAAGTATCACAGGTATAGCGCACCTTTGATGTTAAGCCAGCTTTGTGGTGAGTCTCCAGTATCGACAATACTACATTTGTAGAGTCCTCCATCAGATTTGGATACAGTCGGAATCATTATGTTTCCTGATGAGCTGCTCCCAATAGAGATGCTATTTTTATAGAATTTTGCAGTGTAGTTGGAGGTTGAATCCTTTTTTCTACAATGCAAGGCCATATTTTCTCCCTCGATCACAGGATAGACAGGACTTTCCAGAATTACATGACTCTCTAAATTTAAATGGCAGAAGATACGACAGTTATTTTGTCTGTAAAAGTGTTTTCTGTTTAAATTATACATATATACATATATATATATATATGTATATATATGTGTGTGTGTGTGTGTGTGTGTGTGTGTGTGTGTGTGTGTTATTTTATTAAGGTTACGATGCATTTTCTGAAGAAAAATTATCGCTTACTGCCAATGAAAACCTAGAATACAAATGGACTAAATATGCTTTTTTTATGTGCATACCAGTTACAGTGATGTTGACAGAGTTGCTTTTTTGTATTTCTCCATGTTCACACCAGTATTCTCCACTGTCTGTTGATGGATATGCATTAATAATATTGCAAGGTCCAGTGGGTGTTTTCCAGAATGAAGCACATCTTCTAACATCTGCTTTTGTCTTTTTCATCACTCTCCATCCAATCAGCCCATTTAGCCCTTCACAGCTGATAGTGATAGGTTCTGTTTGAAAGAACTGCTGTCTGTTCGGAACAACTTTAGGAAAACCTGAATCTGAGACACAAAATCCAATAAAGACAAAATAGTCTTAAACTTAAGGTTATTGCACATGTGCGCCTTCTTATTGTTGTTGTTGTTGTTTTTTTTTACTTTTCAGACAAAGACAAAAGTATACACATTAAGCATGTAAGCTTTCAAATGATAAACATTTATGTATATATATATATATACTGTTATGGTAAATATAGATATGCAACTGTTTCAGAGGTTTATGTAGTATCTCTATTTTTATCTAGAAAATAATAACTTCAGTAATTTACAATAATTTCAGATTGTTAACAGATATATTAAATCTATTACACACACTATTATACAAACATGCAACCACACACCTAAAAATCCACACAAAATCTTTTTTTAAAAAAACTTACAGTATGTTTGAGAATCACTGCATTCGACTACTATAACCAACAGAGTCAGAACATTCCTCACTGAAAAGATTGAGAATGACAGTTTTAATGTTTAACATGTTTTCATTTTTTTTCCATCAGTAGTAATAAGTCCTATGCATTTATTAGTGAGCAGTTACAAATGTGCAAAATGAATACATTGAAATATATGGGTGCATTTTGGATATATTAATTTCCCTTGTGTTCATTTTCTCTGTTGCTGACTCAATATCTTTTTTTTTATAAACAGACAAGGTCAGTACTCACAGAGTCTGATGGCGGGAAATCTGACCTCCATGTTGCCTTGCTGCTGACTGTGTGAGTGTCAGACTGAACTGAAGATATATATTTTTTGTCAGAACTTCCTCTTCCTCTGTTTCTGTGGTGACTGAGGCCCAACAGGGTTCCACTTCAGTCACAAGTGGTAGCGTCTCTCTGCAGCCTACTCATTGTTTGCCTTTTTCACACACACACACACACACACACACACACACACAGCCACACACACACACACACAACACACACACATTATATATCTACTATTAAATATTGATTTCATTTCTTTTTTTGTGGTGCCCAAATTTATGCACCTGCCTGATTTTGTTGAAACAATTATTGGACACTTTCTGTAAATCCAATAAACTTAATTTTACTTCTCAAATATCACTGTGTGTGTGTCTCCTTTATCATATCAAAACTGACATTTTTTATTGTAACAACCAACGATTTATATAGGAAAATCATGATTATTAACAAGGTTGCCCAAACTTTTGCATCCCACTGTATATATATATATATGGTGCATGGAGGCCAAGATAAAGGTAGCATCAGAGCTATTGGAGCTGCAGAAAGTTGCACAAGTAAAGACTCACTTGAAGAGACACACCAGAGAGACAAAGGGCAGGAGAATAAACCAGCTGGTCTCCACAGAACCATCCAAGGTGTACTCTCAGTGGCAGGGTGGCAACATGAGGACAGCATCACCAAGGCTGGAGACAGCCTGGAAGAGCATATGGGAGAAGGATGCAACCCATAACAGCAATGTTCAGTAGCTAGGATGGCTTTTCTATGAAGATGAATAGTAGATGAATACAACACTGAAATCACAGAAAAGTTCAGTGAGTTATTTAGATCCCTGGAATAACATCATAACATTCTTGTGGGAAACCTTAGATTATGGCATTCATGTGACATCTACCAATTATGTGAACATGGCAGACTATGCACAAGGCATTGCCAAAAGGACCACAGCCAACCATGCAAGAGATTTCCCCCATATCACATTGCAAAACTGCTTGATGAAACACAACAAAGCACCGAAGGTGTTCACCCACCCTTCAAGCACTGCAGAAATCCACTGTGGAAAACACTTAATGCACTGAAGCCCCACTGCGTAATGCACAGAACCCAAATGATCCTGATAACTCCTGGTGGCACACACCATAGAAGTCCCCTGTTTAGGCCCCAGTGGGTTTGACCTGATGGACACCCTCTAGAAACATGTTAACTGATGTATCACCTTTGTTTACTTTAACATCCATTAAAGCAGGAAGGTAGGCCAGTTGAGTGAGTATATACCAGTCTTTATTGGGCAACTTGACATTTTGCAACAGTTTCAGTGTAATGCAAATTAAGAGTGTGAGCAGACCTTCCCCATACAATCATTCTCTCACTGCTATTGATTATGTTGCTGCCATTTCATGTGCAATATTTTGGCAGATTTGCAACTTCCATCCCTATCTTCAATGATCATAGCCCTTCCAGCCTTATTTATTATTTATTATATGTACACATGCCCTTGTACACCCACACAATGCTTCCTGTAACTCAAAAACTGTGTATATATAGCGTTCTTATATTGTTCTTCTTTTTTTGTATATTGTTTTCTTTATTTTTGCACCTCTGTGGTGCTATCTAATTTTGCTGTGTAAGCAACTGTTCAATAACAATTCAAAAGTTCAAAGTTCTAATGTAATTATGATAATTCTGATGAATAAGAGTAAATCCTAAGTTTTGCAGATTTGCAGAGTAACTTTACCAACAGCTACATAAGTATGTACAAACTTGCTCAGTCAGACACCCACAGACGGTGGAGTTTTAAGAAGTCTGCAGTTGTTGTGGCATTTTCCTGTTGCACTAAACAAATTGTTCATTCTCCTCATCACCTGCAGCAATGTCAGCAGTAAACACTAGATG
>NW_024583078.1:188567-189387 GCF_018398535.1 Haplochromis burtoni | reverse complement strand
ACTCAATGAGCCCATTTTGGAAACTCACGCCTCGTCCCATCATTCCAATCCCAGCCGGCAGCCTTGTGGGGGTTTGAACAGCTGGTTCCGCTTCCTTAATTCTTCGATAAGCCAGGGCCAAGCCAGCTCGGATCAGCCAGAACCCTGTTACCATGGTTCCGAATAGGTAGATATCTTAGGCAGTCAGGCTCACCCGAGCCCAGACTTCTCGTTGAGAAAGGGGTGTCAATTGCATTCAGAGACCAGTTGATCAAATCCATAATTCTCATTTAGGTTTTAGAGAACAGACTGTGAGAGAGTGTTCCAGGGAAAAGTAATACAAAAACACACAAGACTAGACAAGGACATAAGAGGCAAAGCAGGGAAGCTACGGGAGAGGAGGAGGAGAAAAGTGCGACCGCCTTCGTCAAGAGCAAGAGCAGAGATTATTTTCTTTACTTACTTTCAACACACTAAGGCACATATTACATACTGTCTTTCAGGTTCACATAGTTGTGTGATATTTGGCTTAAAGTTTCATAAAACAGTTTATTCTGTCCCCTGTGTGCGTGGTTCTGGTACACGAAGTGACAGATAGCTAAACATATGCAGGCACTGAAAGTGTTGAATGATGAGTCAGATGTGAAATAAAGTTGAGGGCTGTTTACTTGTTTGTCTTCACCAATGTATATCTTACAGTGAAAACTACAAAAAAGAAATATGCTCAACAAAAATAAAGAATTATGCATTTGCATAATGTACATATAGACATGTATATACAAATACTTTTGATTTTACCTCTATATTTCACCTTTAAAATATGTTTTTCTTGCCTTGTTTG
>NW_024583078.1:167428-168242 GCF_018398535.1 Haplochromis burtoni | reverse complement strand
ATTTGGCTACTTTGCGGATCACACCTATAGCAGATTACTTTTGGAACTTAACTCGTGCGATAAACAAGGGAACACTAAATAACAGAATTAAAACAGTTAATGCCATCAGTGTGCACTGGGGGGAAAAAGTCTAAAATGTCATTAATAATAATTTAAAAAATTAAGACGTTCAAGCGATAGACACATACATTTTGTCCTGTTGTATTGCACCCATCCCTAATTGAACATACTCATGCTATTGAGTATATAGCACTTTCTCTATATGATAATGATCTCGAAGTGAAGATAGGCAAATGAAAGAGAAATAGCAAAACCGAAATGATAATGAAAATGTTTTGTTTTTGTTTTTTGGTCAATAAGTTGAAAAAGCTTTAAATTGAATCTTACTAAAACAAACAAACTTAACACATATATTACTTAGATCTTACGACTCTGAAGGTTTTTATCTCTATCAGTTACTACAAATATTATCATGTTGCGGGCTAAAATGACCCATTTTTGCGCATTTATGCTTCTACCATATAAAAGCACAACATAATATAATTCAGAACAGTAACATGCAATATGTTTTGAAAAAATATCATATATGATATATTTTGACAACAGCATGTTGCCGTATAACAACTAGTGTTAATTTAATTGACCAATCTTGCTTGCGCTGCAAGGTTAGACTGATAAACAATATAGAGTGGGAGTTAAAACTAGCTTTTGTGCCCCTGTTTCCTGTGAAAATATGACAAAATATTAAGAATAGATATATAGACACATTCCATAATTTATTTCAAGGAAAATAAGTTGTCTGGAGAAACTAACT
>NW_024583078.1:164683-166096 GCF_018398535.1 Haplochromis burtoni | reverse complement strand
GTATTTATATATATATCAGTGTTCGGGAGTAACGGAATACATGTAGCGCCGTTACGTATTTAAAATGCAAAATATGAGTAACTGTATTCCGTTACAGTTACTGTTTAAAAAGGTGATATTCAGAATACAGTTACTTTGTTGAAATAAATGGATTACACAACGTCTTTTCCTGTTTAATATGTTAGGCTATGCCCTATCCTGGTAATTCCATGCCGGTGGAAACCCAAACAAAACACTTTAAGAGGCTCTAATGTCTGTGTTTCAATCTTGTGGCCCATGTCAGCTCTACTTGCGACGTTATGTGTCTGTGAGCGCGAGGGAGGGAGAAAAAGGAGAGTCGAAGATTGCGAGTTATCACCAACCAGAAACCGGAAATGGAAGCATCTAAATATGATGTGTTCGTATTTTCCTCATGTTCTCCACCCTTTCAACGCCTCTCTCTGTCTCTCGCTAGTAAAGTTGACCCAGACAACAAAGTAAAGCTAGTTTTCAGCTACAAGCCCAACACAGAACCCGAAGTTTTAGCCAGATTTCCCTTTACTACAGTTCAGAGCCGCTAACCTGTTTTAAATACGCGCAGAATAGTTTTCTATACGAGATCGCAGCAAAAATGTCCACCCTACTGTTACACATTTTATATTAAGATTTTAAATAGTTACTGTATGTGATAAACCAAACAGATTTGATGGACTAAATATATAGTAATATGTAATATAACGCATATTTTTTCCCATGTACATACCAGATACAGTGATGTTGACAGAGTTGCTTTTTTGTATTTCTCCATGTTCACACCAGTATTCTCCACTGTCAGTTGAAGGATATGCATTACAAATATTGCAAGATCCAATCAATGTTTCCCAGGTTGAAGCACATATTCTAATATCTCCATTTATCTTTTTCATCACTCTCCATCCAGTCCGCCCATTTAGCCCTTCACAGCTGATAGTGATAGGTTCTCCTTGAAAGAACTGCTGTCTGTTTGGAACAACTTGAGGAAAACCTGAATCTGAGACACAAAATCCAATAAAGACTCTTTTTTTAAAAAAAATTGAATCTCTTCTAATTAAAAAATAACAATTTTAAAGACAAGGTTCTTGCACATGTGCTTCTTTTTATTATTGTGTTTAGTTTTTTTTGACAAACACCAGTATATACACATTAAGCACTAAAGCTTTCAAATGATATCGATTTATACAGTTAATTTAGCAGTAGCATCAGTCTAACATCACTTTGCATAGGGGATATCGTCATCGTAGACCATACACACTTTTTTAGGACAATTTCAAATCTTTTTAGTTAGAAAATATTGATGCATCTTACCTGCAACACTAAGCCAGCTCTCTGGTGATTCTCCAGCATCAGCAATACTGCATTTGTAAAGTCCTTCATCAGATTTGGATACAGTGGGAG
>NW_024583078.1:162263-164259 GCF_018398535.1 Haplochromis burtoni | reverse complement strand
AAAACTACCATGGTACAACAGTACCAAATATGACACTATCTATTGCTGTAAGTGATGTACTGAACAGAATTTTTTTAAAAATTGTTGATGGAATAAATATGTCAACTTATAATTTAGTTTTTTTTTTCTATGTACATACCAGTTACAGTGATGTTGACAGAGTTGCTTTTTTGTATTCCTCGATGTTCACACCAGTATTCTCCACTGTCAGCTGATGGATATGCATTAATCATTTTGCAAGGTCCAATCGATGTTTCCCAGTTTGAAGCACATGTTCTAACACCTCCATTTATCTTTTTCATCACTTTCCATCCAGTCAGCCCATTTAGCCCTTCACAGCTGATAGTGATAGGCTCTGATTGAAAGAACTGCTGCCTGTTTGGAACAACTTGAGGAAAACCTGAATCTGAGACAGAAAATCAAATAAAGACTCTTTTTAAAAATATCTAGCAGCAATAAATCTCTCTCTATATATATCTCGCTATACATTTTCTGTGATTAAATAATGAATTGGAGAAAGTGAAGTGGCTTCAGTTAATTTCAAAATAATAATTTCAACAAAATAGTAAATAAACATATGCAAGTGGTTATTTCAGAAGTGTTTTAGAGCTGTATTATAGCTCTATTTTAGCTGGAAAATAACAACTGCAGTAGTTTCAGAAACTAAATATTGTTAAAAGATATATAAAATTTATTACACACCTACACACACACACACAGAGTTAAAAATACGCAAAAAAAAAGACTTAAACTTACTATATGCTTGAGAATCACTGGATTCAGCTACTATAACCAGCAGCAACAGAACATTCATCACTGAACAGATTGAGAATAACAATTTTAATATTTAACATATTTTTTGTCCATCATTAGTAATAAGTCCTATGCATTTATTAGTGAGCATTTTCACATGTCCAAATGAGTACATGCAAATATAAGGGTGCATTTTGGATATATTAATTTCCCTTGCATGCACTTTCTCTGTTGCAGACTCAATATCTTTTTTATAAACAGACAAGATCAGTACTCACAGAGTCTGATGGTGGGAAATCTGACCTCCATGTTGTCTTGGTGCTGAGTGCATGAGCATCAGACTGAACTGAGGATATATTCTCTTGTAAGAACTTCCTCTTCCTGTGGTGACTGAGGCCCAACAGGGTTCCATTTCAGTCACATGTGATTGCATCTTCCTGTAGCCTGCTTTATGCCATTGTATTTATTGAATTTCATGTTTTATCAATTATATATAATCGGGGTGCAACATGTATCGGTATTGAACTGTTCGATACAGTGCTTTCAGTACGCATATGCATCAACATATTTCATCATCAACATCAACATCAACAATTTTTTTTTAATTTATTGTATCAACTTTTTTTCTGACAAGGCTGTCTGTGTTGAGAGCTCAGTGGATCTGCATTCGACTTATCCGCCTAGGCTGCACTGTCGAGCAGTGTTGCCAACTTAGTGACTTTGTCGCTATATTTAGCGAGTTTTCAGACCCCCTTGGTGACTTTTTTTCTAAAAAGCGACTAGCGATAAATCTGGCGACTTTTTCTGGTGTTATTGGAGACTTATTTATGACGACTTTTTGACGTGAAAGCGCGTATCGCTCTTACTCTCAACAAGCAGCGGTGCTGCCTTGGGCACTTTGTCCGTGCCAAAGCGCTCACAGGCGGAGGATAGTCCTCCCCCAGCTGCTATCAGGGCAGGAGATGTGCACACCTGATGTGCGTCAAAACTGCAAATGAATCGCACATGAGCGAAGCCGCTGCTCACGCACTGACTGTAATGCAGTCCTTCTTTTACTGTTGTTGCTGTTTTGTGGATCACAAGGTTTAAAACTACTTATAAACACACACACAAAAAATTTTCGGGAGGGGCACTGAAATTCGGTATTTATTTTGTATTCATAAGAATACAAAATAAAATATCTCTTTTCCACACTGTCAGCCGTGTTGGCCCTGGCTTATCACAGTAACAGCTCTGCAGGGTG
>NW_024583078.1:159713-160819 GCF_018398535.1 Haplochromis burtoni | reverse complement strand
GCACTTCCGGTAGAATGTCAAAATAAAATGAACAGTGTGCCAGAAACGAATAAAGATTGCATGAACTTGTATAACACTACATAACGTGAGTGGTGACTCTTAAGGAGCCAGAACACACTCTTTATTGGCCAACTTAACATTTTACTAAGCAACAGTTTAATACTGAATAACAGTAGATTTTAATTTTGTTTAATGTGAGCAAAAATTTCTTAAAGCCAGATCCGTCATGGCTTTTCTCACTGTAATGACTACAGAGTACAAACTTTACCAACAGCTAGATAAGTATGTAAAAACATGCTGAGTCAGACACCCACAGACGTGTTTTAAAGAGAAGAAGATGTGGTATTTTCCTGTTGCACTGAACAATTAACGGGTGTCAAAATCCATGGGCTGTATTCTCCTGAGGCCACATTTGTAGACCGATTACGTCGTTGTGTCGCTGTGTCCAGATTCGCAGACTCCTCCAAATGCAGCTGGCAAAGGTATCATCCTTTTTCCTGAATTGGGTCGGGTGTATCCTTTGTGGCCCACCATATCCCAGAATTCATAGTGCTGACCAGACAATTCCAGTTTTCAACAATGGCTGCCGCTACTAAGTTTTAATATTACTCTAATTACTCTTTCTGTGTTTCTGGTAAATAAACTTTTAAGATATTTTTAGGCGAGAATGTAGTTGTTTAAACTTCACATATCTGCTCGGTTTATCAAGACATCACATATTTGCAAAAGTGCTCCGATGTTTTCGGTGATATCTGTTACCCACCAGCTCGATAGGTAGCCAAGGGCGGTGACGCAAAACTGAAGTCCAATTTCCGCTTACTTCGGAGGTCCCGGCAGATTTCCTATCAAAATTGCTTAATAAACATTTATTTTGTTTATTTTTATTTTATTAGCATTTTCCTTAAATGTGTTAAATATATATTTTCTCATCTAAATGTCCACTGAGCTGTGAGCCAGGGGGCGGTAATGCACCTTAACATTGGTTTCCAACCAAGAAGAAGAAGAAGCTGTGCGCCAGGAGTGAGGGGGTGAGTGATTCGTTCCTGCTATGATTCAGCACAGGAGGGAGGGGCTGAGTAGCTCAAATGTGCTGTTAGCATGTTAGC
>NW_024583078.1:156813-158088 GCF_018398535.1 Haplochromis burtoni | reverse complement strand
AAGGTACAGTGTCAGCATATTAAAGTATGGAGGACTACAAGAGCCACACGCATCGAAAAAGATGCGTGACAACTAAGAATTCTGTGCTTAAGTAATGAATTGTAGAATAAATTATGCATTTGTCAATCCTTTTTGCTAACATGTTGTCATATCTATGTCGGGCAGAGTGCAAATCCCGAGGCTGAACGGCCTTTGTACAAGCACACATGCTTCTTAGCAGGGCAAAGCTATGAGCTGATTTTGTCTCCATCTGTCATTCTGCAATTCATTTCATGTAAACAATAACATGGCGCACAGAATGAGGTGAAAAAAGGCACATACCTTTGGCGTTGCGTGATCCACTCTGTATTCCTCGTCCACACATAGTCTGAAAAAAACCTGAGTTTTTGGTGGTTCGGCGCGCCATTTACGTGTGGACGAAAGGCCCAAATGCATAGAAACAGCTGCGTTTTCAAAAATAAACTTGTAATGGTGGACGTAGCATAAAAGAGTTAGTAGTTTATTTTATTACTACCTTTAATTTATTGCAGATTAGTTGTATTTGCTTAATTGTTTACTAAATATTTGAGGTGTGAAATAAACCGCAATGTGGCTGGAGGATATGTTTGTGCGCGCAGGGGGCCTAGCAAAAAACGTTTGGGAACCACTGATCTAATTGAACATACGCAAGACAACAATTTATAGACATGCACACTATACCTATCTAAAGTAACCCGTGTTACTTTTTCACTCGTGAAAACAAGTAACACGTGAGTGTGCTGTTTAATGCTCCTCCTTCATCAACTCTTTCTCTCTGCACCCTGCAAAGCACACAGGAAGTACAGAACAAATATAAATACAAGACCTTATGACTAAATCAAAAAGAATAGAAATGGATTGCAGTGGTGCTGTGTTAAAGTATTAAATTGCAGTGTTAAAGCTTCAAATACAGACACCACCCAGCAGTTACTGAGTAAGTGTGTTTTGGGTTAATCTTATTTATTTAATAGCAGCATTGTTCCATATACAGCTCACATGATTAGAAACTCTTAATGTACTCTTAGTTAAAGAGCACTGGCATGTCGCAGCATGTTTTTATAGAGCTGACCGGCATTCGGGTGATTTCGTTTTATGGACTTGAACTTCGATGTCTACAATGTCTACAACCAGTGTTTCCAACGTAACACAAAACAATTTAATCACAACAGCACTGACTTTCACAGAAAGAAGGGGAGGCACTTTAATCAATGGTGTTCTGTATATAAGGGTTGGATTAGTGCAAGAGCTGTTACTGGT
>NW_024583078.1:152801-156788 GCF_018398535.1 Haplochromis burtoni | reverse complement strand
AGGCTGGGAGGTACGGAGGATATGTTTGTGCTCGCAGGGGGCCTAGCAAAAAACGTTTGGGAACCACTGATCTAATTGAACATACGCAAGACAACAATTTATAGACATGCACACTATACCTATCTAAAGTAACCCGTGTTACTTTTTCACTCGTGAAAACAAGTAACACGTGAGTGTGCTGTTTAACGCTCCTCCTTCATTAACTCTTTCTCTCTGCACCCTGCAAAGCACACAGGAAGTACATAACAAATATATATACAAGACCTTATGACTAAATCAAAAAGAATAGAAATGGATTGCAGTGGTGCTGTGTTAAAGTGTTAAATTGCAGTGTTAAAGCTTCAAATACAGAAATCACTCAGCAGTTGCTGAGTAAGTGTGTTTTGGGTTAATCTTGTTTATTTAATAGCAGCATTGTTCCATATACAGCTCACATGATTAGAAGCTCTTAATGTACTCTTAGTTAAAGAGCACTGGCATGTCGCAGCATGTTTTTACAGAGCTGACCGGCATTCGGGTGATTTAGTTTTATGGACTTGAACTTTGATGTCTACAACCAGTGTTTCCAACGTAACACAAAACAATTTAATCACAACAGCACTGACTTTCACAGAAAGAAGGGGAGGCACTTTAATCAATGGTGTTCTGTATATAAGGGTTGGATTAGTGCAAGAGCTGTTACTGGTGGAGCAGTTTAAGAGCACTGTGCCTGAAATCAATTCACATATGTATACAGTGGCTTGCAAAAGTATTCGGCCCCCTTGAACTTTCCCACATTTTGTCACATTACAGCCACAAACATGAATCAATTTTATTGGAATTCCACGTGAAAGACCAACACAAAGTGGTGTACACGTGAGAAGTGGAACGAAAATCATACATGATTCCAAACATTTTTTACAAATAAATAACTGCAAGCCACTGTGTGTGTAGTGAGACCTCTTATGTCATTTGATACGGCCAAATGGATTTTGACTCACTAAAAAAGTGAAATGAGTAATGGGTCCAGAGGTGGGCCCATTTTACAAAAACTCTTTAAATGCTTGTAACTTCATTGCCTTTTGAGCCAGACAGAAAATACAAATGTTTCCTGAAAGACCAGAGTTGTTTTAGTTATTATTTCACAAAATATAAAATAAATACATTAGGCCTTGCATAACCTTAGTCCATGTAGGGTTAAGCCACTTTACAGGGCATCTACAATATAACACAGACATCATAACAATCAGATGATCAGGATAATGGCTTATCACCACTCTAAGATGATCAGTAGTGAAACAGGCTGTCCATCTCTGAACTGCTGCCTATTTGCTTCTGGTCCTTCTGATGAGCAGCAGGATCATGGGTGGTGGACTGGATTTGCAGCAGTTTCTCAGTTTTTACGGTTCCAGGCAATTTCTCTTGATGCAAAGTACAATCTTACTGGTGTATCCATAACCATGGCTTACTGCACACAAAGAGATAGAATTAGTTATAACATATACGCAGTTGTGGTGCCTACAGCCCTACAGAAGAGGAACTAGCATCTTTAAGTGGCAGGCGATTTCAAATGCAGCGTTTCTATCAGCCCAGCAAACACACAAACAGTTTTTGTTTTTGTGGGTTTTTTTTTTTCAAATGTCCTAATGAGGAGCTACTTTTTACTTTATTATTTTTAATACATTTCCAAGCCTGTACTTTCAGTAAAATAACTTCAGTAAAATAAGTTGCCAACGTTAAAAGTACTTTTTGAAAAGTATTAACTGTCCACTCTTTGGTATTCATCACATATTATCTGCAATATAACACCACTGCCTCAGTCTTACCTCTTGTAATACAGAATAAAAAGCGTCATCTGGCACAAGTTGATAGACATGTGACGAAGTTCTTCTTGCAGTGGACTTTTCTGGTTCTGTTTTGACAACAGAATTAAATCAGTCGATAGAACCAATTTCTACTCAATAAAACACTCATATTGCCTTACATTATTATAAGTTAATTGATAATGTATTTAATAGTGGTTGATCTGAATACAAATGGCTTTTAACAAGTCATAACAAGTCTCACCTTCATTTACTTCAGCGTACTCCTGTTCTACGAGGTAGTAACAGGGTCCAGAAGATAATCCATCTTCATCTAAAGGAGACATAGAGTGAGAGTAAAGTGAGGATATCAATATGTTGAAAACAATGAAGAAAATCTGTATTTTTGGTTAATTACTATGTCAAATTTGACATTTTAGAAATGCCTAATATACATATAAGGCAATACCTGCAGTTTTATACATTTTTATGCTACATTGTTTTTGTCTTTTCGAAATGAGTAAGATGATTGAATATTGATTATATCATGTTCCTATTCTTGTTTTGTTTAATTTAGATTATTCTAAACAGAATACAACATTTCACTTTATGCCACTTTTAGTTTTGAGCTGTACAAAGCAAATTCACACCTCTCACTCTAGATGGGCGTCTAAAATACTTGCTTGAACTGTATTAGCACTGTGGTTTTTATTTGAAGCACAAGTCCAGGAAACTCATGTTCTCACCACCGCCTACACATTTAGCAATAACAGATACACATCACAAGAAAGGGTAAGGCAATACCAGACAAACAAGTCTTGTTTGACTTCATAAATCAAATTTGGAATAAAAGTTATATCAACTTAAATTCTGTTAGTGTAAACTTAACAATAAGTTATTTTTTAACAGGAGATAACTATAATTTACATGACATTACCTGTTTTTTTCCTGTTTTTATTTACAGTAGCGTATGTTGCTCTGCTTGCATTAGGTGCACTGGCCTCTGTGATAAAAAAACAACAACATAATACATCAAAAGACAACAGTAGTCTTGAGACAAAATAGTCTAAACAGAGTTTTTTTTTATGTCAGGACATTTAGCTTCTGTTTTTCACAATTAAAAATCTTATAATGTATATTACTTTAACCAAGTATTTATTTCATGTTGGTCAAAAGGACACAGGTTTTTATTTATTATTACAATAACAAATAAGAGCACATCCTAATAAATAGTTCTTGTCTTTTTCTGTGTGGTGCCTGTTAATGTTTGGTTTAAAGGACTTTATAGGTTCCAAAAGAGAGTAAGTTATTTTAACATAGTTAAGTCTTTTGCAGGATGCCATACACATGGGTAATTAAACAGTGTTTGTGTTCTGACCTGTTTGACGCTCTGTTGAATCTGAAGTACGCACCTTAGTTGACAGATAGAGCAGTGCTATAGCACAAGGAAGAAAAACAACGTCACCAGTGAACAACATAGAAAAAATAAAGGTGTTTTTAAAACTTTAGACAACAACAGTGCTATGAAAAAATTTATGAGCCACTGCTTTTTCTTTGTATTTTGCTAAAAGAATTTGGAAACAGTTGAGGCAATTTACTTAAATGTGTAAAAACATACATGGAAATGTAGTGTAAAAGACAAAAAAAGAGTGTGTTTAAAAAAAGAGTGATTATTTTCATCTTCCTGTTTGATCCTTTTTTTGCTTTTTTTTCAATTTTTTTCAAAATAGTATTTAAATTAAACGACTTTATTCATATTTACAAATATATTTAAATATATTTACAGATAGTTCCGAAAAGGAAAGCCATCCTGCCACACCTTGGATTATTGTCACTGTTTTATTGAGTGTTGTGTTGGTGGTGGGGGCACTGCGTCACTTTGGGAAAGATTACTGGGACAGAGGTAAAGAAAATAACAAACATTACATTTCATGTAGAATTTTGTGCTCATTGTTTTGCTGTTTTGAAATTCTCAAAAGGCATACAGTACTTTGGAAAAGTCCAGATCAATGGCAAATGGAAAGTACTTAAAAGTCATGTCATGAAGAATCATGATAAGATCCAACAAAGACCTGAACGATTAATCTGTCTCTTCAGTTAGTTTTCAGAACTATTTCTGAAGACTACTTAAATAAATTACAAAGAATCTTTCCTAAGAAACTTTAGACTGTGTTCAAGAATAAAGGTGCTTATACTAAATGTCGAC
>NW_024583078.1:149884-152776 GCF_018398535.1 Haplochromis burtoni | reverse complement strand
TACAGTTCTTTGAATATGAGCCAGTAACTTTTTACTGTGAGGGCGTCTCTCCTTATAATATTGTACATAAGCTGAGAGGGAAAATGAAATCATGCAGCTACACTAATGAGAAAACAGCAACAAGATTGTCCTGCTCTATGAAAAATGTTTATACAGACGACAGTGAAGAGTTCATATGTGAGACTGGAGGAGGGGAGAAAAGCAACATTATCAGCATCACTGTTACTGGTAAGTTTCCATTTAGTAAGCATTACGTTGTCATAATCAAAGACATCATTGAATAGATTTATACATGTTGGTTTTCAGCTGGTCCTGTGATCCTGGAGAGTCCTGCTGTTCCTGTGATGGAGGGAGAAGCTGTGACTCTGAGCTGCAGGAACAAGACAACTTCCTCCAACTTCACAGCTGAGTTCTACAAAGATGGACATCACATCAGGAACAGCTCCACAGGATACATGACCATCGGCAGAGTTTTATATTCTCATGAAGGACTTTACAAATGCAGCATTTCAGGAGCTGGAGAGTCACCAGTGAGCTGGCTGAATGTCACAGGTCAGAACACAGGTGAGAAACAACAAAGTTTTAAAATAAATCCCATAGATACATTTGACTGCTGTCATTCAAATCTGTAGCTTTTTGAAATACTGTGGATTCCAGGCCGCGTATTAAAGTACACTTAAGAAAGAACAGCTTCGTACTAAACTTTCACATACCTCTGACCTGATTTATCCCGTATTACCCTCTTTTTTTTTCTATTTTTTTTCCAAGTCTCTATCTGTTTGGAACAACACGAAGAAAAACTGCACCTGAGATAAGGAAAAGGAGAAATTCAGTTCAGTTTTATTGTTTAATAAAAATGTTGTCAAACTATACAGAACAAAATAACAACAGATAAAAATTACGGCAAATATGTATCAAATTTACATTGATTAAATATACATGAGGGATGAACACATGTCCTACATCTAATTTCTAAATTATCTACTTCTCCATCAAACAATTGCAAAAAAAAACCTGATATCAGTGAGCAGGTAGCTGGGACTCACCAACGCTGTCATCATGTGCACACAGCAGGATCTTGACAGTTATCACTGAAGAGAATTAAAGATCTATTAAAATAAATACTTTATTATGATCTTAATAATTACTGACATTTTAACAGCATCAGTACCTTTAACCTTTATATTGCTTAGTTCTATTGTGGATGTAAGACCGTACTCACACAGCTTGATGCAGGCAGCTCTGAACACCATGATGTCGTGCTGCAGACTAAATACTAAAGTGTGAAAACTGAGAGCAGGGGCGTCTTCCTGTTTGTCTTCCTGTGCCTAAAGCAGTTTTACTACCACTACCACTACTACTTTCTACATTTTCTTTTACAACTCAATGCTAATTAATGTAATCATTTAACTTTACTAAAGTAGTTTCCACAGTAACCAAGTTGATCTTGTGTCAGCTTAGGAAACTGAAACACTGAAGCTTATCTGTGGGTGGAGCAAGGAACTGCTTCAGTGTCTGAAAAATGTTAGCCGTTCAACAAATGTGTAAAAGCACTTTAGAGAAATAGGAGAGTTAACACTGCTGAAGATAAAGTGATTATGTCATTCAAATGTATCAGTGACTATCTCAGTATAGACAGATCATTAGAAGGAACTGAACATGATTGATTCATGTACAGAATTCAGACTGGTGGATAGACTCCAATGGCCCATCACAGCATAATGGATTCCTATCGGTGATAGTGATTAGGCAAGAAACCCCTGGTGGTTGTGATGGTGGTGGAGCCCGAGTGACATAGGAGGGGTGGTGATGGGGAGGAGGTGGGTTACACAAAGGTGTCTGCAAGAGAAAGTCTTAGGTGTAAAGGAGTAAAAAAAGTGCCAAGTAAAGACCGATTGGCCAGCTAGATGATTTGAACCAGACCAGTGATGTTACAGTCGGCCTGACAGTGTTGTAAAGCTTAGATATAGACACACATTCCACTTTAGATATACTTTATAGTCTTTAGTGATACAGTACAGTAGTGATACAATCAGGAGTCCTATTTTAAAATGTCTTTTTCAAAAATTAACCAAGCAGTTTCAAAACACATGAACCAAAGCAAGGCAAGGCATTTAGGCACTGTTTTCAGTGCCTAAATATGATCGATATATTATTGAAGAGGAAATAATACTCCAAAAACAACCACACAACCAGGTAAAAAGCAGAAAGACAAAATTAGGGAAGCACATCAGAGAAAAGTTACCACAACACAGCTACAGAGATGCTTCTGCAAAAATAAAGGGGAAGACTGGGCTATGTACACTGAGGAACTGAATGGAGGTGTAAGTAATCTCCAAACACAGAGACAAGACGGATAAAACTCATGCTAAACACGACAAATATGATACAGACTACACAAAAATACTCAGTCTGAGGCAGGATCAAAACTCCATATTGCTAGACCTGAAAACCAGTAAATCAGCCTTTGTGTCACAAAGTGTAGTGTAGTGTGAAAGGTGGACCCAAATGCAGATGAAACAAAACTTGACTTGAATAACCAAAAATGAGTCATTTATTGAGGCTGGAAAAATAACTGCAAACAAAAGGCAAAAGGCAAGACTAACAATAAACTAAACCGGGTGAGTTAAATTAAATAAAAACCTAAAAACAGGAACATGGACCTGACATGAGAAAATGTGACATGAACCCTTGGCCTGGAAACACAGGACTTAAACACGCAGGAGGTGATTAGGGGGAATGGGAACACATGGGGTAACAGCTGACTGACATGAGTCTAATGACAGGGAAGTGAAACTAAATACAGTGAACAAAGAACACACAACTCCTTAGAAATCCATCCATCCATCCATCTTCATCCGCTTTATCCGGGGCCGGGTCGCGGGGGCAGCA
>NW_024583078.1:137611-149864 GCF_018398535.1 Haplochromis burtoni | reverse complement strand
CAGAAAGACAAAATTAGGGAAGCACATCAGAGAAAAGTTACCACAACACAGCTACAGAGATGCTTCTGCAAAAATAAAGGGGAAGACTGGGCTATGTACACTGAGGAACTGAATGGAGGTGTAAGTAATCTCCAAACACAGAGACATGATGGATAAAACTCATGCTAAACACGACAAACATGACACAGACTACACAAAAATACTCCGTCTGAGGCAGGATCAAAACTCCATATTACTAGACCTGAAAACCAGTAAATCAGCCTTTGTGTCACAAAGTGTAGTGTGAAAGGTGGACCCAAATGCAGATGAAACAAAAGGACTTGAATTAACAAAAATGAGTCATTTATTGAGGCTGGAAAAATAACTGCAAGCAAAAGGCAAAAGGCAAGACTAACAATAAACTAAACCGGGTGAGTTAAATTAAATAAAAACCTACAACAGGAACATGGACCTGACATGAGAAAACATGACATGAACCCTTGGCCTGGAAACACAGGACTTAAACACACAGGAGGTGATTAGGGGGAAATGGGAACACATGGGGTAACAGCTGACTGACATGAGTCTAATGACAGGGAAGTGAAACTAAATACAGTGAACAAAGAACACACAACTCCTTAGAAATAAAACAGGAAACACTGAAACTAGACATGAAAACAGATCTTAACAGACCTAACACGTGATGAACGATACAAGAACCCAAACACAGAAACCAAGGACACAATAAATAATGACTGCCTTTGACCTCAACTAAAAGCTAAATAGGAATGACGCATGAACTAATCACAATTGAGACAAATACCAAATGTACTCAGAGCACTAGGTCAGAGACCCAACTTGTGATACTTTGCAGTAACATCGGTTAACAACTGTAAAACTCTGATCCATGCGATTCATTATCCAGCAGTCATTTCGTTCAGTTTTTTCTTATCACAAATAAAGTTTTTCTTTATTATTACAAATATATTTATTTCAACTACATAAAACGCAAAGAGACCTTAAACCCAACATGTGATAGGAGAAATACACATTTCAATAAAGAGAAAATAACCACATAATCTGTGAATGTAGAAATAACAATGCTGTGGTTGGGTTGCACATCTCATACATGCACACGTTTGAGATCAGCAAGTTAGAGGTGAGGCGTGTGATTGGACTGACACATGGTTTTAAGTTGGGAGAAAATTAGGTCAGGTTGAGAGATGAGGTCAGGCAGGAGTTTCGGTAGATTATGACTTTCACAAACCACAGTGTGATCGGCAGTAAGAGTAGAGCTGATGTTTATCACGTATGTTCAAAGTGACAAAAAGGAGTATAAAAAGGTATTTGTAGAAACAACAGATCAACCAGTTCATTTCTTGAGACAGTCACTATTACCAGCAAAATGAATGAATCAGTAAGTTATTCATTAACTACAAGAAGTATGATGGGATAATTGGTTTTATTGCTCTATTTTTCACAATTGCATGGACTATTATCCGCTTCATGGCAATTACACTAACACATAGGTGAACACGAGTTAGTTGGTCTAGCTTTGACTATCTATCAGTGAAGAACAGCAGCAGAACCACAATCACAACTATGAAAAGAGTCTGTAAGATGAGGTGACAGCTGTGCTCTGAGGCATGATCTCACTCAATGTGTCTGCAGAGATTATTTATCATGTATAAAGGACACGGGCAGATTTAAATGTGTTTTTCTGATCAAAATATATTAAACATATTGTTTTTAAATTATGTAATAATATTGGATGTGTTAAGTCTGCCCCCTGCAGTAAATCAACCAGCATTACAACACTGGCAGAAATAAAAGTTACACACAGTTTGACTTTGAGTTGATTTCAATATTTCTTCAGTGGAGGTTTTACTTAGTACAGTGTCAACAGCTCTTAATGGCAGAGAAAGTTGAGTCTTTAACTCATCTGATTCAGGTACAGCCTCAGGCTGGCATTGAGGGCTTCACCATATAGAGTATCGTAACTTGTAGCATACTGGAACATACATGGTGGAATTAGAAAGGATGTTTTTTGTAACATGAACAACACACATTTCTGTAATGTCTAAATTCCAAGAGATACTTGATTTAAAAAAGTAATGGTAATACTTTGCATACTGATATGACTTAAATATTTTAAATATGCTTGATAAAATATTACGTTGTTACAATCCATATTGCAATTCACTATGAAACATGATGAAGCTTTGTATCTTTTAAGAAGACTTATAAAGTCACAAGATTTATTTACTTCCCTGCTTTGTGGATTTTTTTTAAATAAGAAAGAAAGATTAAATAAAGGCTAACTTTTTATCCTTCTTAGTAGTAGTAGCTCAGAAAGTGACATTTTGAGGCCCATCATATATACTACAAACAATTAAGGTCAAGCAGAAACAAGCTGAGCTCCACCTCAGCATCTAATCACATCCTCTTCTCACTTCTGCTTTTACAAAGTCTGACAAATAAAACAAAAACAAAAAAACAGCTTATTTTCTTTACTTTACTGAACAGCTGCTGCTACAACATGAAATAAGCCACCAGATATTTAGTCTGTGCACTAGACCACAATTCACATAGAGACATGCCCAGTAAACGTTGCAGGTGTATTTCACTGCTTACCACAAATTTGGTTCATCTGTTTTGGAAAACAAAGCAATGCAACATATTTACATTAGCGGTTACCACGGTGACAACCTGCTGTCTAGAAGAAATGAGCTGCAGTTGCTCTTTTCTTTTAAACAACGTTCACACACAAGCAAAAAGAACACAATAAACAAGTGGTTTAATTTTAACTTCTACACAAGAGCCAGATACATTTGTTACTATGTGAACTTTATCTGTTCTTATAACCATGTGAGTCTGACAGCTGTTTCTAGCTGAAGACGCACATAACAGTTTGTTGACTTTCACACCAAACACAGCAGATGATGTACAGCTTGTTCAATTGCACTATTAATAATACGTGATGAATGTCTTCGCTTTCACTCAGATGTTATTTTGTCGTCATTCCGCTCTTTTTTTGAGACCTGTCAAGAAGTACAGAACAAAAAAAATATTTATGTATCTATTTTCTTTAAAGGATAGAAAAAAATGCTGTTGTTAGTATTAACTTTACACCAATATTAACTTCACAGGGCCGCTACTAAACAAGCATTAACATTTTGTCATGGACTATTAGTGTTCTTAGCATTGCTAGAATTTGGGCGACCGTGTCTCAGGGGATTGGGAAGCTCATCTGTAACCGGACGGTTGCCGGTTTGATCCCCCTGCTCTCTCTGTCCTGGTCGTTGTGTCCTTGGGCAAGACACTTTACCCTATCGCCTACTGGTGTTGGCCAGAGGGGCCGATGGCGCGATATGGCAGTCTCGCTTCTGTCAGTCTGCCCCAGGGCAGCTGTGGCTACAACTGTAGCTGCCTCCACCAGTATGTGAATGTGAGAGTGAATGAATAGTGGAATTGTGAAACGCGTTGGGTGCCTAGAAAAGCGCTATTTAATTTAATATTTACCACACATCACATATTACATGTTATCTGAATGCAACACATAAGGAATGATTAATAACGGTTAATCTTACCTTTGAGTTCAGTCTCATTCGGGTGTAAGGTGTAATAAATGGCTCTAGAATATAACGTGTCATCATCTAATGGAGGGATGCAGCCAGAGTGAGAGGACAGACAACCACAGTAACATCAGTGATAACACTATTTTCTATTCACTGAATTCATTTGAAATCTTAGGAAAATCTGGTAAAGACAAGAAAATAATATCACCTTTTTTTCAGATACTTATAAGGCACTGCTAAAACGACAATGCACTATAATCTCTAACCAAGGCTGGGGCTTCATCTTGATACAAACAGTATCATCTGCTTTGAACAATTTCTTAAATATCTGGACTATATTTCATTAATCTAGCTACTGAAGCTTTAATGTTGCTTTGCTAGCATCACAGAGTTAATTACAACACGCAAAAGCAGATTTGTGTGTGTGTGTGTGTGTTTTACGGTTTTAAAATGCATTAGAAAAATGTATTCCTTTCCTGCAAAAATAAAATTAAATAAATAAGAGAAATAATAGCATGCAAAGAAGAGAAGTCACTGAGTAGCCATAGTTTATTTCTTAATTTAAGTTATTTAGCTCAGCAGTCCCAGACCTTTTTTGTCCCACGGACCGGTTTAATATCAGACAGTATTTTCACAGACCAGCCTTTGCTGATAAATACAACAAAATAAAATGATATGGCCAAGACAAAAACTGTGGAATTTTGTAAATATAATAGTAAACACGAATTCACTGTGTAACTGTGTAACTTTATTAGCAGCGTCATCCTGAAATGTGCCAACAATATTGAGAGTAACATCCTCCTCTGTGCCTCTGGTCGCTATTGTAACGCGTAAATATTTCTTTCAAAGACCCAGTGAAACCTAGTTATCTGATTCTGAATGATAAAAACCCTGAAACCCATACATTTCACACCTGAGCCTCCACTCCCGAGGCCCGGTGCCAAGCGACTCACATGCCAGTACCGATCCGTGGCCTGGGGTTTGGGGACCACTGATTTAGCTTACAGCAATTACCTTTCTTCTTAAACTTTGAAAAAAAAAAATCACAGCATTGCCAAAATTTCTTTGTGAAATTTGTCTCATAATAGGTAATATTGTGTTTCTATTTCCAAGTTTAATAACAATTAATGGGAAATATTGGCACAACATTCATGTTCTGACTTGTCGACAGACAGAGTAATGCTGTAGCACAGGAGTTCCATTTAAAAATACTTGTGGTGCAATGATTTAATAAAGCATGCTGAGAACGCAATGAACACAAAGATGTGCAAAAAATATTACTTTGTACTTTCTTTTACCTCTGTCCCACGAATCGTTGCCAAGGTACACTCCAAATGTCAGCACCACAGCGCTCAAGAAAGCAATGGCAATAAGCCAAGGTGTGTCCTCAGAAGAGAAAAGGTTCGGCTCTTTGAGACAGTCTGGATTAAATGTTGCATCTAAAAAAATTCAAAGGGAAGAGAGAGCTAAAATACATCTTGCACATGCATTAAAAAACTGTCTTTGATATTGTGTAACTGTGATTAACTTATATCAGTCAGTACAACAACAAAAAATTGCATACTACTTAAACCTACTGGACTGTATTTTTTTTATGAAAGAAACAAAAGACTAAATAAAATAAACAAACAAAACAAAAGAAAAACTGCATCACAACTCCTCTGATCATTAAGAAATGGACAAAGAACCTGTTTCCCACTTTTTTTTCTTGAATTGTTTGCTCCTCCAAATTGGAAAATGAAGTTCATATACGAATATAGCTGGCACTCACCAACTCTCTGACCTTGAACCCCCAGTAGTAACATAATCGTCATCACTGAAGAGATAAAAAAGCTGCAGATTTATGAAGGGACTTACAGCTAACAGTAACGCATCTCAAAACTGTCAGAAAAAAATCTGAAAAATGCAATTCTTTCACTTCTCACAAAAAAATGGCACATTTCCTTTTTAACTTTGATTAAAAATTATTATTTATTTTTGTATAATTTTATGTTGTTATTCTTTAAATATGAAAAATACTTACAGAGTTTGGTGCCGAAAGCTTTGACTTCCATTGTTTTGCTGTTGTTGCTAACTGAAGACTGAAGCGTTACAGCAGTGAGCACAGGTGTCTTACTGCTGCTTAAACAGTTTTAATATCAAATATTTTTAAAACTTCATGCAATTAAACAAAGTAGTTTTACAAAATTAGCTTCCACTGAGTCTGATTTGCTTTTGTGACAAGTCAGTCCTCAGTGATTAAGTTCACTATTAGTGGGTGGAACAAGTAACCACTTATGTCTAACGCTGCATTTGACGTAACTAGCAGGCTGGTTCATGTTTTCTGTTGTTAGTTTGAAGTTTATCATGTTAATACAGTACAACTGATGGTAGTGTCATCAAATAAGTACAAGACACACTTAAATATTTATTTTGTCCATAGTTTACGGTCCATAGACTATACAGAGTGTAAACTATACCGAATTCTTATTTAATGAGATACTTCAATGAGATATATGCCTAAATGTACTTATTTTGTTGTCATGTGACCAGCTTACAAGGTGTTTGCATTGTGGATTTTTTTAAGAGAATATCCACTTTGACCTTTTAAGTCTGATTTGTGTGGAAAGTATTAATATCATTATTATTATTATCATTATTATTGTGACCTTTGACCCATTTAGCATGACCTATTTTTTATTAAAATAGCAATAGATTTAAAAATGTAGTTTAATGTAGGGATGGACCGATCCGATATTACATATCGGTATTGGCACAACACCATTAATGAGCACATGTGAATGAAAGTACAATACTTCAGATTCTTTTGCTGGTTTTTCACACCAAAGACCAAAGAATCAAGTTTTATGAATATTTGTAATGGTGTCTAGGGTAGATTCAAGTCGTTGAGTAAGTGTTATGTGAAAACAGCAAATCATGCATTTCTTAAATTTAAAAAATTGCATAAATATCAGGATTATTATATAGGCCACATATGTAGTTTTATAACTTGTTTTCTTTGAATTTTGTATTTTGCAAGAGATGCTGTGATATCTGCCCTTTGCAACAGGGGGTGCTGCAGCACCTTTACTTCACTGTGCCTTGCTCTGATGTGTCATCGACATGGTCCTCTACCTCTAAAACATCACACAATTTTGACAACGTAATTTTAACAAACTCTGTAGTTTAGTTCTTTTTTTTATATGGAAATGGAGACAAAGCTCTCAGAGTCTGATGCAGAAAGCTTAACAGTCTCAACAGTCTCTTCCTGTGTAGGTTTATCCTGGCGCTGAAGCAATACTTAATATCCAAAAATAGCTTCAGGGTTCATTTCTCTATCAGAGGGTAAAAAGACACAGTTTAATTTTGATGCATTTTAATAAACCAATATTAGTTTATTACCACTAAGCCCAGAGTAAAGATCTGGATGGTGGGAAAGTCATTATTATTATCAACGTCAGGGCACAACTTCATTACAAGCAACTCTTGAGTTAAAGAGAAATTTAACTTTTGAGTAAGTCCTAACTACTAAAAATTTTAATTCTTGTTAACAAGTAATATAGCCACTCAGCTGTAACGAATGCCTGTACACTTATCAGTTTTAAAGCTTAACTTGAAGATAAGAACAACAAGGATACACAACTGGTTATGGAGATGTAAGTATATCAAAAAAGGGCACAAATTCAAACCAATACTTCAGAGTTGGCTGTAATTTAGACATTTTTTTACACACTAAATAAACATGTTTACATGTGTAGGCCTATTTGTTTTACAGCTTTGCCCAGATATACTACAAATAGTACATATTATTGACACAATACAAATGCAAGAAAAAGTATTCAGTACTTTTCAAAAGGATTTGTTTAACAGACTGTGAATACTGAATAGTAACATTATGAATATGAATAAGAAATGAGCATGAATAAATAAAAAAATACACAAGGTGGCAGAATGAAATGTTTCAGCTCAATTAAACTAACATGTTTGTCCAAGCACATCCAAGTAATAAATTGGTCAGAGCATGCTTACCTTACATCCGTAAACAGCTCAGCTCTGAAGAGTCAGTGAATGTGATGAGAGAATCTGTTTAATCACACAAAGCTAGAGATTGAAGTGAGCTGTAATCTTTGGACTAGAATTTCTGACTTTGTGTGAAAGACTAGAAACTCAGTTACGAGTCATTACATGATGCAGTTGTAATACTGCTGCCATTAAAAAGGGAAAACACAAAAGGAAATGATAAACACTTCTTCAGGGTATCACACGTGACAGTCAGCCAGCTCTCTGGTGATTCAGCTCCTGCTGCACTTGTAAAGTCCTTTATCTGCCTTCAAAACTCTATGAATGATCATGCTTCCTGTGAAGACATTCTGAATTTCGGTTGTCTTTTGCACTGTAAATAAACGCACTGTCTTCATTCAAAGAGTCTCCTGCTCCTGTATCTGCAATTCTGACATCAGGTCCTTTATTCAGGTAGAAATTTGCCTTTGTGTATGCTAAATCTGAGTCTCATTGTCCTTATTATAGTCTCATCAACACATACTTGGCTAGCGACTTCAGCTTTTACACAATCTGGCCAAACAAGTGTTGTAAGTTAGCTCATTTCCTTATTTTCTCAAACAGCTAAAACAAGCTACAGTACTGTGATTTGAATACATTCGTGGTCTCTGGCTCTAGGAACTACATATAGCCAATGTTGGGAAGGTTATTTTTAAAATATAATCCACTACAGATTACAGAATACATGTCCCAAAATGTATTTTGTAATGTATTCCATTATGCATCATATTCTGAATACTTTGGATTACTTAATATATTATCTAGCTTTTTAAAACTAAGTGACTGTACTATTGCTGTGTGATTTATTACTATTGCTGAAGGGTACTCGCAAAACAAATACCAACTAAATTTTTAAATCTTATTATAAAATGAGTAACAGTAGGGTGGACATCATGTAAGGCTGCACTTATTGCAGCGATCTCGTATAGAAAACTATTCAGCGCATAAAACAGGTCTGCGGCTCCGAACCGTAGTAAAGGGACCTCTGGCTAATATGTCGGGTTCGTGTCGGGCTCGTAGCCGAAAACTAGCTTTACTTTGTTGTCTGGGTCACACGGCAGTAAATGTTACTATAGATAAAGTAATGCCATCCTGAGATCAGATTGAAAAAATAGTAATGATAAAAATACTGAATGTCTTAATCTTTATAAAAAAACAGAGGAAAGGTAATGAGATAAAAATATAACAAAAATAATAAAATATAGAAAACCATCAAATTTCTTTGAAATTATATCAACAAAACAATACCTCATTGTGCCTAAATATGGTTAAAAGTTAATAGAAACCTTTCTTGTTAATCTCTCAGCAATGTCTTCAGAAAACCAGAGTATATGGCAGTAATACAGTTTGACTATGCAGAGGCTTAAACAAATGAGCTCATCATGCAACACACAACGAGACGACCACATGGAAAACATCATTTCAATGTGGCTGCTTTATTGGGTACAAACAAACAACCTGAAAAGTTTGTTATATCATTTAGTAACATTACTGCATGCTATATTATCATTGCATTTGATGCTCACCTGGTCTTGCTCCACAATCGGTGTTCCCCTTATTCTCATGCAAAGCTCTGTAGTGCCTAAGCATGGATGAGGTGTTGTTGTTATATCCCAGCTCCCTGGCACAGAGCAAACACTTCACCTTGTACAAAAGTAAAGCTGCTTAACATAAATTGTATTGCACCATCAGTATCATGAAAATACATCTTCTGTAGAAATGTACATACCTTGTTGGGAGGAATAAGATCATCTCTCATAAACCTCCAAACTGTCTCCAAACTCTCACTAACCGCAACTCTCCATCAAACACCCACATTTTGAATGAATGAAGTCTGAGGGGTTTATATCGCTGTCATAGCTCGCGGCAAAGTTCGAACCGCTTCATGAACCAGTCACGTGGTACAGCCGGGCAGCGAGGCTTCGGACGTCATCATTTTCAGCTCCTCCCATAAATGAAGAAAGGCCTCGATACGCGCTTCGCGGACGCCCCCTCCATTACTCGACACAAGCTTTGAAGTCTCGATACAGAACGTCACATCACTACTATACACTGGCTGCAGGTTTTAAACTGTTAGACACACTAGGTTATGCAGTTGATGCCACTTTTGTATGTTTTCACTAACCTTTTGTCTAGTAGCTAGATAGGCCTTTTGTTTTGCATTTTTGTTTCAGTTAGGCCCTGGAAGCTATCGACCTCTTTTTGTTTTATTAATTTCTTTGATTTGGCTCAACCGCCCAGTCCTCCTCCCCCACCTTTTTTTGTTAAGTTTGACGATCAAGGCAAGCAACCAATAAATCCTGCCTGATTCTTAACTGTCCTGTTGTCTCCTCCTTCATCGTGGCTCAAGAGTTGGGAGTTCGCCTTGTAATCGGAAGGTTGCCGGTTCGAGCCCCGGCTTGGACAGTCTCGGTCGTTGTGTCCTTGGGCAAGACACTTCACCCGTTGCCTACTGGTGGTGGTCAGAGGGCCCGGTGGCGCCAGTGTCCGGCAGCCTCGCCTCTGTCAGTGCCCCCAGGGTGGCTGTGGCTACAATGTAGCTGCCATCACCAGTGTGTGAATGTGTGCGTGAATGGGTGGATGACTGGATATGTAAAGCGCTTTGGGGTCCTTAGGGACTAGTAAAGCGCTATATAAATACAGGCCATTTACCATTTCATTGATTGTGGTTGTCCGGTGTTGCTATCTCCTTCCTACCTTTGCCTCCACCATGATGGTGGGTGGTGGTGGGGGGGACGTAACACCTGGTAATGAACTAATCATTTTATTCAGGTGTATTGACCCAGGGTGATATCTAAAACCTGCAAGACACCGGCCCTCGAGGCCTTGAATTTGACAGCACTGCCACTGCCTTAATGAATACTTTAACCTCCTAAGACCTGAACTCTGCCATCGCATGCATTTTTAATTTCTCTCTGATAGTTGGGCTGATTGACACCTGATAAATGTAAATACAAAGAATTTTTTTTAATCTAATTTTTGTTTCTGAGAAAAATGAGATCCACATGTGAGCATATTTGTTTAAAATTTCAATAGAACAGTGGCAGTATGATGTCCTCGTAAGTGGATATCAGGCCCTTGTAGAGCAAAATGCAGTATTTTGGTCTAGACAACCCAAAATGTGATGTCCACATCTGTGGACCCCAGGTCCCATGAGGTTAAGTTTAGGTTACTCACACCTTAATTAATAAACATGAAGAAAAGGCTTCACAAGGGTGGAATGGACTCAGTTGAATTTAGAATCAAAGTCACAAGTTAAATTGCAATCACACCAGGTGAAATTATACAGAGTGCACGGGACTGGAGTTTCCAGGAATCCAGGGATGGAAGGAAAACGGGTCCAAAACACACTCCACACTCCACACATCCACTTTAATAATCCTTTTCAGCACTCACGCTAACATCCTTTTCACACCTCACTGCCATACTCAGGGGAACAGATCAGGAAACAGGGACGGGTCAAGGAATTTCTATACTAGGAAACGCAGTAAGAACAGACTGGAACTTCACATGGAAAACAGAGGTTAATAGAGCTGTACTGACTAGAGTTACTCAACAATCCAGCAAAGAAGCATTCTGAGCCATCATCTTAATTAAATAGCAGCTCAGGCAGATTCCCAGCAGGTGAGTGATTACAACAGGTGCATGGGCCAAGGGCGGGAGCCCAGCTGAGCTCAGGTCAGGCAGATAGGAGACACAGGAGAGTTAGGAGAGAGAGAGAAAAACAAAAACAACATGTGGCCTGAAACTAGTTAACATGGAATGTATTGTTTTTAAGTACTTTTCTTAACTTCATCTGTATAGGTGTTCCATGCACTAACTCCTGTGACTGTAATGCTGTAATATTTTACATTAGTCCTTACTAAAGGCTACCTGAACATAAGGATTCCTCTCAGGTCATGAGTATTTGGTCTTATTTGGAACAGGTTCTGAATGTTGTGGGGCAAAAATGTGTTTGACGCTTTATACGTTGTGTGTGCAGTTCTGAGGTCAACCAAATCCTTAATTTTAAGAATATTAAATTTAATAAAAAGTGGATTTGATGGTTCTCTTGAAGTGGTTTTATTTATGATCCTTATTGCTCTCTTTTGCAGAATGTGTATTGGATGGCTGCGTCTTTTATAGGTGTTCCCCCTCACATCCACACAATATATCGTGTATTGTCTAATTCAATGTTCTTTATTGTCCGTTTACTATTGGTAGAATGTTATGAATACTTTGAAACCCAAATTTATTTGTATTTATTACGTATTATTTGAATTCAGCACATAAGGTATAACTGTCTCCAGTCTTACCAACTACATTGCAGAATAGAAGGGATTCTCTGCTATGGGCTGGTTTATACCTGGTGACGGGATCTTTCTGCTTTGATAGCTGAAATAAATTAGTTGGTAGCCCAGTTTTTTATGTAATAAAATGCTTATTCACCTTAGATTGTTACACATTGCTAGGTGATGTCTGCTGTTGGTTTGCTGGCAATGCCACCATTAAATAGCTCTTAATCACAATGAGTCTCACCTTGTGGCTGAGTATGTGGGCTAAGCTGTAGTAAATGGGTTTAGAAGTCAGAAGACAATATTCATCTGCTAGAGAAAAACAGTGGGAGTGAAAGGATAGACAACGAAAGAAATATTGGTGGTGAGACTTTAAAAAAAAAA